>NC_142770.1:6892313-7046688 GCF_988280905.1 Pimephales promelas | reverse complement strand
TCATCTATCTGTCTGTCTGTCTGTCATCCATCTGTCTGTCCGTCTGTCTGTCTCTCCATCCCTCTGTCTGTCTGTCATCTATCTATCTGTCTGTCTGTCTGTCATCTATCTATCTGTCTATCTGTCTGTCCGTCTGTCTGTCTCTCCGTCCCTCTGTCTGTCTGTCCGTCTGTCTGTCTGTCATCTATCTATCTATCTATCTGTCTGTCTGTCTGTCTGTCTGTCTGTCTATTTGTCTGTCTCTCTGTCTGTCATCTATCTCTCTGTCTGTCTGTCATCTGTCTGTCTGTCTGTCTGTCTATCTATCTATCTGGCTATCTCTGTCTATCTGTTTGTCTGAGGCTT
Organism: Pimephales promelas; assembly: GCF_988280905.1. Taxonomy (NCBI): domain Eukaryota; kingdom Metazoa; phylum Chordata; class Actinopteri; order Cypriniformes; family Leuciscidae; genus Pimephales; species Pimephales promelas. The sequence continues at coordinate 7,046,343 of NC_142770.1, read as the reverse complement.
TTTCAAGCTAAAATCAAGGTGTGTATTTACCAATATTTCTAACGAAGTTATGCAACACATTTTTGTCAAGGTGATCATTTCATATATCATCTCAGTAAGCTTCTCAATGTTGCTTAACACACCTTGAGGTCTGATTAAATGCTGGTTATGCCATAGTGTGGTGGCTCCCAGTTAAACCGCAGGACTTTGAGGAACCACTAGAACCATTAAAGTTCCTGACGGATCACATCTCGACTCGGCTGAAGGAAATTACCTGCGCCCAGACGCCACAGACGCACCTACACATCAGCACTTTAAGCTGCCTGTGGTCTAAGACGACCTGAACTGCGTATTTCTGTGGCCGCTTTTCACCTACACTTTGCTTTGACTTGTCTGGCAGTGTCGGCAACAACACATTTCTTAAATTTCTTAAGAAATGGGAGTTGCTGTGTTTGGTTGGGAAATAAACCTCATCTTGAACAGTGCCTGAGGATCCAACATTTTTCTATACATATTAAACAAGATGTGCTATGCAGGAGGTTCCTTCAGGGCAAAATAACATTTTCGTTAGTGCATTGATTTAGTTGCAATTACAGGAGGTGGACGGTTGGAAAGGACGCTTCTGGCCCGGACCCTGGAGGTAAAATCCCCATGGGGGGCGACCATTGGAAGCTGTTTTTCCTCTAATGCGGGATCTTTGTGTTCCTGGCGGCCCCCAGCTGCACGCATCCGCCTGGCAGACACACGCCAGTATTTAGGTAAAGGGGGGGGGCACCCGACCCCTGCCACTGTCCCCAGCGTCCGTTCCACCCTATTGCGCTCTTTCTGCTCAGGGTTACGACAAGCATTAACCAACTACGCTCACTGAATCCGCCTACGCCAACCGCCCCTTCTTTCAGTCCACGCTGTGGCGGTTCTTCCTTTCCAGACCCTGTTGGATAGTCCTTTTGTCTTCTGCCAAGATTCAACCGTCTACTTATGCGCGCTGCATTAATTGCGTCGGCGGCAGAATCTTTTTGAGTTTGTCGGTTTTGGATTTTGCATGACAATGGTGCTTTTGAGCAGTCTTACAAAAACAGGCTGGCGCACACACACCCTGCCAAGATCCCTTTGAAAGGAAGATGTCTCGTATCCCGTGCCTTTTTGTGTTTCTCGCCACATTCATTCAGACGCTGTTCCCCATCTGCGCTCACACCTGAAGCCTTTAGCGGGTCAACAAGCTCAGCTGGAATACGTTGCTGGCGATGAATGAAGTTTGTTTTTGCCGCCGTTTTTCCAGTCATTCACCACAGCTACTCTGTCAGCAATGCAAGATCATTTTCAAGTAAAATAATTGATTAATATCATACAACTTTTTACCTCTGTAAACCTCTTTGCCAGCTAAAACTAAGAGGATACACAGTAAAGAATATTTTCAAAGCATATTTTGTTCATTTTTACCAGGTGTGCCAATCTTAAAGTAAATTACCTAAGGCCTCCATAACCTTCAAACTTCAAAGGAACTTTGCTAGATTAAACTGTCATCCTCTTTATTGCGAAGGCTTCAGTGGTTGCAAAATAATTTTTCGGAGACATCTGTCTGGAAAACTCAGTTTTCTTCCCCATGGGAGCGTGCCCAGCTGCTTTTAGGGATTTCTCCCATCTGGCATCTCTGATCGGCTCTATTAGTGCACGGAGCCGTGACTTTTGACCTCCGCGTGCATAACTTATTCAACAGCGTCTGGCGGGCATCAGGCCAGCTCTTACTTTCGGTATCAATGTCTTTTTCAATCAGTCTCCTGGAGCTCAGCCATGGATTTGGTTTGGAAATGACTGAATTGGTAGAGGAATGTTTGATTTCATTAATGTTGATGTCTTAGTCACCCTGTTATGCTATATTAAAGGCTCCTAATTTTGTTTTGGAGGTCTCCTGCAATTGGTTTACATGCATCCAAGTACAAAAAATGTATTTAATTTTCTCAAAATATATGTTGCTGCATCACCTCTTTTCTTACAGTGTCTGAAACGGCTTGATTAATGATCTTCCTAAACCCCTTCTTTTGTGACCTACTCTGCTGGTCAGATGGCCCAGTCTGCTGTGATTGGTCTACTCTGTGATTGGTCTACTCTGCTCTGATTGGTCAGATGGCCCAGTCTGTTGTGATTGGTCTACTCTTCTCTGATTGGTCAGATGATTCAGTCTGCTGTGATTGGTTAACTCTTCTCTGATTGGTCAGATAGTCAAGTCTGTTGTGATTGAACCATCTGACCAATCAGAGAAGAGTAGACAAGTCTGCTAAGTCTTCTCTGATTGGTCAGATGGCCCAGTCTGTTGTGATTGGTCTACTCTTCTGATTGGTCAGATGGTCCAACCTGTTGTGATTGGTCTACTCTTCTCTGATTGGTCAGATGGTCCAGTCTGTTGTGATTGGTCTACTCTTCTCTGATTGGTCAGATCGGTCAGTCTTTTCCGCTTACATCGCATGTCGGAAATGAAGCATTACCATAAGTGTTTTACCATTGCCATATCTGGATTTTACGTCTTCAGATAGACACGTCTTCCTCAGATCTTGATACACAGTGATACGAACAGTAACGATGACGTATCAATTCACGCTTGGGTCATCATTCTTTGGAAGTGATGCAATGACAATTTGCTTTCATGGCGCAGAAAACAGTGTCTTCCTGACAAGTCGACAACATGAACCAAACCTCCAGTCTCAGTGTTTGAGGGTCAAAGTAGATGTTCACAGGCAGCCAACACGATTATGCCAATTTGTTGCAAACCTACATTGGTTTGTGCTGGAGGACTGGAATTACTGACAACTTACAGAATTCACAAACAGCTATTTTACACACTACATGAAACGTAATGTGTGAAAAAGCATAATGGGGCACTTTAGTTATCTGCCTTGAGAACAAGGCGTTGATATTTGGTTAGTGGTCCTACAATCCTCTGAAGTGACTTCTGGATGACTCATAAGGACATCAGGTTAGTTTCTCAACAGTTCGTTTGAGAGAAATGTTACCCTACATTAATACAATCCATATTATCCCTGCTTCAATTTATTTGTCTCTTTCTTTCAACAGCCAGACAGTGTTGGCAAAGGAACGCAGTCTGGAGTCTCGTGCCATTCGTTGGCATTTCCACCAATCACACCTGCCCAGGAATGAATGGAATGAGGTTGGTGCCATGACATGTACCCCCACACCCTTTCAAGAGTCGTGTCTGAAGACGACCATCTCGGAGCGAAAATAGCAACGTGAAGTCGTAAAGGTTGTGCGCAGAAATTGAACTTTACACTGGAAATCGCTGTGGTTGAAATCAACTGGGTGTGACTGACAATTTCAAAATTCCAGTGCATCTAGCGGGTTATGAAAGGTGAGAGACATTCCTTGTCAGTCAGCAGATCATAAGAAGTGCTACAATAAGAAGGCTTGCTTGGCATTTTCACAGACATTTTATTTTAAAAAGTCTTTAACACACACTGACAGATGCTAGAAACAATATTTGGCATTAAATGTCCAAAACAAACAACAAGTAAAAGTGATATCAAAAAATTGTACACAAATTAAGACATTTCACAACATATTTCAATACAAAACTGTTTGCAAACGCAACATTTAGCTGGTAACATGTCTCTATCTGTGCTGCTTTCTTTGGCCTCAGGCAACACATTCTTACGTTTAAGAAAAACACCCTTGAGTGTAGATGACCGTTCAACAGTGAGAAGGACAGCGTCTTAATACAATGTGCAAAATCTACTTAAAAAAATACAATATACTTCACAAAAGAACAATCAAGGCTACATGTACAGCAACATTTAAGACGTTTGTTAGGTTTTTGTTCACCTTGAAAAGAGCTGAAAAAATTGAACCATTGGCACAAAACCATTAAGGAAAGAATCCACCGCTTTAGTAGTTTAACCACCTGTTATTCACATTGTAAACTACACATTCCAAAGTTGAGTGAAAACTACTAATATGGATAAAGAAAATAAAGCTTATTTTAGGACCTTTAAGAATTTTTGTTATGCATTGTATCATTTATTTAATTACAATTAAGACATTTTTTCATCATTACCGCAATTTGTCCAGACTTAAGTATTTATTTTTTAAATCAGCATCCACGTATATTTTCTCATTTTTATAATTCAAAGAATGTATTCTTCTTCTTTTTCATTATGGTAACCATTTTTTTGCATTACGGTAATGAGAATTTGAAGGGGAAATCTGCTTTAATTGCCTTGAAAATATCAATGCAAACAAGCTAAAAACAGGCTTCAGTGTCTTCAAGCTAAATATAATTTCTTATTTGGTTCTAATTTTGCATTGCAACATTATTTTATGACAATTATGAACACATTTACACCTTGCCGTAATTTGTCCAAGATTTAAGTATTTTTTTTAATAATACATTCTTGTTTTTTTCCACTATGGTAATGACTTTTTGCATTACGGTAATGAGAATTTGGAGGGGAAATGTGTTTTAATTGCCCTTAAAATAATCCTACATCCTAAAACCAAAACATCCTAAAACCAGCCTTCATTTTCTGTATGTAAATATATACTTTTTTAACATTTTGAGGTGAAATATGACCCAAACTTGTCTGTTACCTCAGCCGGGCTATTTGTCTAGTACTATTATAACAAGAATACAGTGCTGATCAGAAAAATGTTTAGAACGTGTGTAATATATTCAATATTCAAAAACATTTGATATAAAAAAGGCAGCACAGCCTAACTTGTTATTCAACCGTGTTGGGTTAATTTCACCCGAATCTTACCAAGAACACAATGAGCCCCGTTTCATGCATGAAGGTGAGTAACCAGAGCCAAGAGTTAATAATTACTTAAATAATGAACGCGGAGGATCCGTGTGAGTGAGCGAGACGTTGAAGCGTGAAACCTCAGGCTAAAAATAGCCTGGTTTAAATAGTGAAGTCTAGTAAGTTTATGTACACATGTGTTCACAATGCTATCCGCATCTCTTTTGGGTGATCAGATGGGTGGCGGTTGCCATGGTTACCATCCCGAATGACCTAAGGCTTGGTTTCCAGTGAAAGGTCCATGTGAATGTGAAGAAGGAAAGGCGCCTCCCCCTCCCCCGGCATTCCCAAGCCTCGTAGGGGGGAAACTCGACTGCATTCCAGAGAACGCTGAAAGATCTGAGGTTGGAAAAACAGGGAATGAGTTACACATGTTGAACTTTACATGGTTCACCTACAATCCTTCACATTAGTTTAAAAAACTGAGTGCATGACAAAATTACAGTAAAACTTCATGGTATGTATATAATATCAGTGTATGTATATGTATACAAATACCTACTAATGAGATCACATTCGGTATGTTAAGCCGCTTTTCATTTCAAAAGAGCTTTAAAACTTGTTCTATAAAATTGTTCTTGCCCTGTTAAGTGCGTTTCATCCCCTGAAACATTTAGGTAATGAGATCATGAAGTTCACTTGTGCCTAATTTCCACTTTTACAACATGTTTTTCCACCGCCTATAAAACAAGCTGTTCCTTAGATGAGCGTTTGATCATTTTACTTTAAGAGTGTATTTTGTCTTTGTGGTTGCATTAGGTACGTGTAAACCGTTTTGACTGAGGCTTAACCAATAGAGAAACATCGCATATAAAATGCAGATACAATAAAAATAGTATAATATAATAAAAAATAGTAGTATTACTAATAATATCAAATGAAAAATATATAGAAGCCTACATAGAGATGGTTATATATATATATATATATATATATATATTTTATTATTTTTTTTTAATTTTTTCCTTTTTTTAAGTTTAAATGTTGTAAATGTATGTGCGCAATTTCCAGTTAGGCCGATTACAGCTTTCTCAAAGAATAATGCTGAGTCTCCAATTGACAGCACTGAAGCTGATTTAGAGTTTAACAGCGTTGTAAAATCTACTTAAATGTGAACTAACTGCTAAAACTAGCCAGATCTTCTTTTGCAACCAATGTCTGTAATTAAAGGCTTGAACCCCTTTTTCTAATCAATACTGTTCTGGACATGATGCATGAGGGTCACAGTTCAGTTAAAATACTGTTTGGATGTGAAAAGTCAAGCATGGACGTTTCTCCCAATATTGCTGAGGCCTGTTTTTCCATTGTTGAGACGATCAACACTGCAGCAGCAGCATTAAAAATAATACCTGAGAGCTATCACCCTTTCACAAGTACAGCAGCTTCAGAGCCGGTTATATTTAAACATCAGCGTGCCGTATTTCATTCCATTGTGTTATTTCTGGGACATGGCAGACACTTTGATTTAAGACATGAGAAGCGATGCTGCACAAACGCTCGGGCGAAGTGAACTGCGCTTCAGTGTTGCGTAACTAACGCTCAAGCAGCGCTTATCCATCAGCGTCAGTGGTCTCACCCTTCTCAAACCAGCAGCAGAGCAAGTGACCTTTGACCCAGTTTGAAGGCCTTGGAAATTCCATTAAAGCAAGTCTAAAGACCCGAACGCACGCCTAGGATTCAATGAACGAGTTTAATAGATTGTACAGGCTTGTTTTCACAGCCTTAAACTGGAAATCCTTCTTGTTTTTCTTCGTTACATCTACTTTTTTCTTCCCAACTCTGGACTTCACCACCAGGTTTTATTAGACATGTCAACTACATGTTAAAACACACCTCTCAGCTTTTAAAGACTTCATTTGTATTCAGAGTATTAATTATTTATTGCATTAACATTTTTTATTCATTTGTAAAGCACTTTGCAAGTTACAATTATTACAGAATAAATACTAAAAATGTTTACTTATTTATTTGAGTGCTAAATAAATGATTTATCGCTCAAATGTATTTGTTTTTAAAAATGGTAGAACAGGATTTTTTTATTAATAAGACTAAAATTAAATAATCAGAAATTTTGGGTAATATTATTAATCAAATTTGTATTGTATAGTATAGTAACATTTGAGGTAAATTAATAGTAAATAATAATAATTAAATCTAAGAAATAAATATTTATCACCCAAATGTATGTGTATTAATGACTCTTAATAATCCTTCAATAATGTCATTATTATTATTATTATTTTGTCGTCTACTAAAATGGAAGTTATATTAAACAAATATATTTCTTTATTTTTGATAACAATTGTTTTTCATAATCAGGCTAATCAAACTTGAGTACAAAAATAAATAAACTCGAAATAAATATTAACCACTTTAATTGATGTAGGCTATGTGGACATGTAATGATCACCCCCAAATAAAAATTAAACAATAAGCTACTAATAAATGAACATTTATTGAACTGAAGTTAAGTAGGCTAGTGGTTTTGCCTCCAGCTCTCTCTCGATGGCTTCGCTAGGCTATCTGTAATGAGGGTCACAGGGGGTTGAATTAATGACAGCTGTGTAAACTACTGTGTGAATAGATCTGTGCTCGGATCAATCCCCCGTCAGCACCTTATTTATTAGGAAACGCCCTTTGCTTTACATTATAAACCGCGGTCGCCTCTCAATAATCTAATGTTTAGATAGAGCGGAGTGTGAGGTTTAGTTTACAGGCTTAATCATATGATGCCAATACGGCAGCTTAAATCTTGCTGGCATTTTCTTTTTCACATTTTACTGTGTTTATGAGTTCTAAATGATCTATAAATGTTAAATAAAACCGGCTCTTTTTAGTCAATGCGCCCCGGCTTGAAAAACAAAGGCAGTTTGTATGCTAATCGCAGCCTTTTCACCTCATCTCATCATGTATGAATATTATGCAATTCTGATTAATTACACCGAGCGAGTTCGCGGCTGAATGACCTGTTTGATCTATTTACGGCTGGTAACCAGTTTGAGGCCTTTGTGTTATTCAATTTCTTTCCGCGGGTCCTGCTTCCACGGACAAAGAAGTGAAAATTTTCCATTAACTGTATGCAGATTCAGCCGCGCCGCGGGGCTCGAGAGACGCGGAGACTCCACGCGCGCGTCGGTAGAATAAGGCTGGCCGCAGCTGCCAAAATAAAGGATCTTTCTGTTGGTTTTTTTAAAAGCCAGCATTAATAAAACATTAGTATTGACCGTGACGGTCATTCTGGTCCGCCTTTGTGAATAATAAAACCGTCAGGAACTGACCCTTGACCTAGATCAGGTGTGTCATACAACAACAAACAGAGACTCATCATGGTGTGTATTGGATTAGTGCCAGTTACTACAGCCTGCTCTGCAAGACCAAAGAATGAGAGGATCTTGATAACTTCCTCCATGGTGCTCATGTTACAGTTCGGATTACTAGTCTTGCCAACTAGGCAACATTAAAGTTGCCTAAAGACTGGAAATATAATTCATCTGTAACCAGATACATTATATCTTCCTATTCTCTGAGTATTCCTTTTCCACTGCATGGTATACACTCTAGCCTAACTTTTAATCGTAGTAAGTGAAACGGTGGGCATTATGGAACAATTAACGTTTTAAACTGTAGCATGCAAATAAACTCATCACAAAGGGCCTACTTTAAAATTTGTATTTGTGTAAAGGTCTTATTTTGGTACTAAGACAAGACTCAAAAAGAGATTAGATATCTGATATATCATCCAGATCATTGCCAGTACTGGAAAAGGAAGTATAATCAAGCGCAGTATAGTATTCAGCACTGTAAGCCTACAGTTGTGGGTCATATTGTATAAATAGAAAGTTTGCATATTGTGCACAGTAGGCATACTGTATTATAAAAGTAAACTAGCACGCTATTTCAAACATATCCCGAGTTGAACCACAATCTAAGCTGAGTTTTGTGGCAGGTATTCCTATTAGCCTTAGGTTGACGTAGGAAATAGATCTGTACTTGTCAAATCATTTCATGGGGTTGTTCAAGTAATTAAACACAATGCATAAGAATTAGGTTGGGTTAGAAAAAACATACTAAGTATGTTGGGTGACATGCGTTCCAAAGTATTCTGTACCAACTCAAAGTCAAACAGTGACTCACTGTGATGATATGCAATGACAATAGGACAGAAACTTATCGTTCATGACTGGCTGGTGAGAAATGATCTGAGAGTCTACACCTTTAGTGCGATGTATCTTCTACGTACTCTAATCCATGTTGGTTTGTGGCAAATATGAAAGAACATCTCTATTTGTTTTCCTCGCCTCTGTTACAAGATGACGACTTTTAAAGCAACGTGTATTTTTAGTTGTAAGCTGCTGGCTGCCAAATGGTGCAAAATATAGCTGCACCCTATTCCACATGCATGCCTCACCCCAGCATTTCTGACAAGGCCACTCTGCGCAAAATTCAATGGCGAATTAGTGATATTCAAAAGAGCTGGAACTGCAACGTTTGCACTCAAAGAAGGATAAAAGAGACTTGTCAGCTGCAGCCGTGCAGATCTGAGGCCTTGGAGGCTCTATTCTGCCCGTCTCCACCCAAACCATCTGTTTATTATTGAGGAAGGGCAAACAGCAGTTCCTCTAGGCGTCCTTCCATTAAGTGAGCGCTGAGCTCAACAAGCCGCGAGTGCAAAACAAGACGAGTTTTTAGCACTACAAAAATTCTTGCTGTTTTACAACAGATAAAGAGCAGGGTCACTTTACAAGTTGAATGGCTCCAGTCTCCATCCTTGAATCTTCATGCCAAACATTACACACCTATCTCAAATAAACACGCCTTCTCTAAACATCAATGATTATTTGAGTTTGTTATCTGTCTGGCTACTGTGTACACTTGTGAGAACAATAAGCCCTGACGTTTATATAAAAGAAAAGACAGAGGCTTTGTAAACAATCCAAGGAAGCAAGACCATACACTTTTTTTCAGTGGAGCAATGTGCAAAAAAGTGGTACAGGCCTCGCCATTGGCAGAACTGCAAGAATGAACCTGATCCTGTTCTTGCTGGAAGCATTTAGGAAAGCTTGTACGCCCCAGAGAGACGTGTTTTACTCGGTAATTTGTGCTGCCACATTCCTTAAAACTATTAAGAAACATGTCATCTTTATTTGACTTCCAACAGCACTAATTACGGATAGACATTTCTCATCGACAAACAAAATTACTGCTTTATAGATCTGACTGGGCAGATGTGTACAACGCAAATGTTGTCACTCGGTCAAGGACCGTGACATTGGACAATACTCACCAAATAGGAATAGTTTTTGTCTTCAAGATGGGAGGTACTTCCAGGTGCTGACAAAAGCTGTTGGGATAAGCGAATACGGTATGCTTGTTATGCTATCCCAAGAGTCCGTTGAGGGGTCATAGCAGTCCAAGGTTTTACACCTCTGTGCTCCAAAGTATCCCCCGACCACATACAGGCGATTCCCTGACGCCACTGCATGACAGCTGATTCTCCTTGAAGTCACGTCACCAAACTTGGTCCACTGGAACGTCTCGCTATTGAAGCGGTACGCGGAGCTCGCAGAGAACTCGGTATCTCCACCGATGACCACAACGTGGTTCCCAACAACTGCTGCCGCTGTGTAACGCCAAAGCTGAGGACAAGTGGCCGGGACAGTCCACCTGTTCTCGCAGGGGTCGAAGCACTGAACCTTAGGATACTTGTCCCTGTTGACACTAGTCCCTCCGAAAGCAAAGAGTTTGTTTTTGGCCCCTACGACAGCAGCATTGCTCACACCCTCTCGAAGAGGTGCTACCAGTGTCCACTTGTTGGATTGGGGGTTGTACTGCTCCACTTGTTTCAGGGACACAGACGGGGATGCAGGGAACGACCCAGCAAGGGATGTGTGTCCACCTACTACATACAGGATGTGGTCAAGTTCTGCTGAACCATGTCCAAATCTAGCGACGAGCATCGGTGCGGCTTTGGACCATTCGTCGTGCAATGTGTCATAGACCCAAACGTCTTTTGAAGACCCGTTTTCAGACCCTCGACCACCCGTGACATAAACTTTACAGCCGATCGCGCAAGCACTACACTCTTTGCGAGGGCTAGGAATGTCCGTTTTGGGGTTGATCTCTTTCGCCTTGTGATCAATCATGTACACTTTGTCGCACATGAACGTTTGGCCTCCTAGAAGCAGGAGGGCTTGGCTGACCTTCCGGGGTTGGGCGCAGAAACCTGTGACAACTCCGTCGTTCTGCAGGATCTTCATTTTGCAACGGACAGCGTCTTCTACAATCTCACGACCCACCTTGTGTCCCATGACGAGCTCCTCGGACGCCACATTCTTTAGCAGGTAGGACTCCGGAAGTAGAGCGAGGCGAACACACCGCAGAAGGTCGGGAAGATCCAGATGTCTTCTCCCAATGTCTGCTCTAACCCAATCAATAACAGCCTCGTACACGATGCTTTCATCCTCAACCTCCAACTCCTCGCTAAAAACAAGCTCCTGAACTTTCTGTTTGGGCAGGCTTAAGAAGTCCTCAGTGTGGTAGAGATTGGCGAAATTTGCCAGGCACATCCGCCAAGAAAGTTCGTACAACCTCTGGCACTGATGAGCGTCGGACAGAAGCATCATCCCAAGACAGTTGGACGGATGCAGGTTCTTCTCCAGGAATTCTGCAGAGGCATCGCGGATGTCATGGAACTGGAGCATGTCGCCAGCCTCCAGCAAAGACTCTGCGTTTTCCTCGTTGATGATCACACGGGCGGAGTAGGCATAGTCAAGCAGGAGCTCCAGAACCTCCGGGTGCAAAGAGTCGTGGAAGTTGACCTCGGCGTCTCGGCTCTCCTTCAGGCCACCGCTAAACATGGCCTCAAAATAGCGGCTACATGATGCCAGAACCACCCGGTGGCATGGGAATGCTCGATGTCCAGCACGCAGGACTACATCCGTGAAGACATGTCGCTTGCGGAGGAGATTGAGGTGGGTAAGCAGGCTGTCTGGATGTGACGTTTTGTGGAAAAGATGGATGTTCATGGACCCAGAGCTTGACCTTGACTTTCGGTTCTCGTGATTACTGACAGACATCTTTGAACTGGATAAAAGAAAGAAAAAAGAAGATTTTTTTTTAAACCATTTCCTTTCAGATTTCCATTATCATCTATGGACATTCATTTGATATTACTCGGAAGGCCTATTGTTCAGCAGTGTTTAAAAAACCTTAACATATAATTAGATGGTGGATACATCATAGTTAGGGCAATTACACTTGGAACCAAACGTACCCTTGGACGGCAGTAAACCCATAATTGTTTGTTAAACAGCATTTCTTTTACCTTGAGATTGTTCAGTACAAGAGTTAATGATTTATAGGAAATGAATCATCGCCTTCCTCTTTGATCTCAGATAAAGTTACTGCTCTTAGCCATAATTTCATAATTTCAGTTATGCATAAAACAGTAATAAATTGCATGGAAGAATGAAAATTAATTGTCTAACAATAGTACAACAGTGAACTAAAATGACTACTACACCACTTTTAAATAAATGATATTGTCATGTGTTTGTTGTATTTTAATAATTATTAATATTAGACTGCTCACATAAGCGACCAAATCTTTAAAAAAAAAAAAAACCTTTAAATAGACACCAAAATGTTATTTGAAGCTATCCGAAGATAGATCAACCAAGATACCAATGACTTTGTTTACTTTGTACTACTATGTTTTTTGTTTTGTTTTTTTGTTATTAGAAATATTGTCATGAGAAAATATTAATATATGAAAATTTCCTATGAATACGAACCGTGGTTTTACAGTAACGATAACTGCAGTGGTCAACTACGGCAACACGTGCATTTTTTGCAAAAAAAAAAAAAAAAAAAAAAAAAAAAAACCTTTACATGAAGAAATGAACATGACGTTTGCAGTAACCTATTTCGCAACGCATTTAAATATTTAATGTTAAAGTGACAGGATTTCAACACACAAATCTACTGAGCGGTCCAAATACAATCAATGCTACTACACGCTTAAATATTGAAATATTGTGTCTGTCGTAACCAAGTATGAAAAAAGTTGCATGAATTTACCTTATTCGTCGCGCGGACTTGAACAGTAGGCTATGCATTCGAGTAACTTTAAGACGTCTTGAACGATTTCAGTAGTAACATTTCTCTTGATGGGATCAGTCTGAAGTCTGTGAGATCCGCCTGTTACACGCTGTGGAACATTACTACTGTGACTCGAGAATCAGTGAGTGAGTGAGTGTGTAGTGTGGATCTCAGTCGCTCCTCCTCTTCTCGCATGTTAAATGTCCAACCCTGGCGGAGGAGGTGATCTTAGGACATATTTTATTTCTAGTAATGAGACGTGTTTTGGATAATTAGTGAGCATTTGGTGTGTATGAATGTGATGCATTGATATTGAGACACATGTTTTTCATGTTTGAGATTGTGAATGATAGGAAAACTATGTAAGCCTCCACAGATAGCAACAACACTATCTCTTTCTTCTTAAGAAGGTCATATTGCAGTTATGCCTAAACTATTTACAGTCTCTCTTCAGTTTACGGAAAGAAATCTGCCTCTCTTCAATTACTTATGTAAACGTGCATTTTTTTCAACAAAGCCTTTTTGTTTGGGTCAAAAATAATGAGATTTTAAATACAGTACCACTACAAGGAAGGCTAAAATAATTACAATAATAATGTTTACTTAAAAAAAATCAGTACGGTGTTTTTTGGCTTTACCACTTTAAACCATTGCTGTACCATGATGCCTCCAGATTCATGTTTATTGAGCCTCTTTCATTGGGGTATTTAGTATCAATCCACAATGTTTTCATTCCAACACAGTTATGCCAACAGGAAGCGCATGATGTTTTTCTTTGCATGTTTAATTTGTCCTGAACGGTTGTTGTACAAACTTCATCAGTGTATTACTGTGAGTGTAGACTTACTGTAGCCTACTGTGTGACTGTTAATTACTGTCAGACCCCCTGCCAACACTCATTCATCTTCACTCAGCCAAAACTTGCTCATATCTAATAGAGTTATTAGAGCTTAAACAGCCGTTACTGTGTCAATGCCCTGTTTATACAGTCCTCAACACCAACCAATTATATCTGACTTTCAAAACAAAATCCTTCTGGCTGGTTTGACATTTTTAACTTGGTATATTATATTATATTATATTATATTATATTATATTATATTATATTATATTATATTATAAAATACCTCCAATATTAATATATTATCACTTATTTATTGATGTACTGATTGGTTTATTGATTTATTTAAAAAACTGAAAAACAAATGATAAACTAATTTCTCTGCAGTAATATCTGGTGGAATGTAGCGGCACCTACTGGACAGAACTCATATTGCAATAAAGCTGAACCCATAGAAAACACAACTCGTTATTTAAAAAAAAAAAAAAAGGATTTAAATACCAGAAGCAGAAATAGCAAACTTTAATATATATATATATATATATATATATATATATATATATATATATATATATATATATATATATATATATATATATATATATATATATATATATATATATATCCATTTAATATATATATTCCATATTAATGTTATTTTGTTGGCTTTTTGAAAACTGCAAAATGGTGTGTTAAATCAAAAGCGATAAATCCTTATAAATCTGAATTTGTGCTAATGACAGGCAACATCATGATAGGCTAATGTAGTTGTTCTTGATGTTTAAAAATCATCACGTTATCATGATCTTATGTGTTTTTGTTGTCATTAAAAACTACATTTCCCTGAAGTCAACAGTCAGGATGTTTTCCGCAGCGCTTCCGGTTCATCTCAAGGGCAAAATTATCACATGTAAACGGTGTAAACGGTGTGTCACTGTTATTAGATCTATAATTGTGTAAAATGGACAGTTTTGGTTCTGATTTCTCTTCGGGCTCATCTTCTGGTAAAATGGACACTGGCACTATCATGGAGCAGGTCAAAGTTCAGATTGCCGTTGCGAACGCTCAAGAGCTGCTGCAGGTTAGTGACTTTAACTCTTAAGATGTTACGTTATGTTAAGATGCTGCTTTAAATTATCCCTACATAAATACTCCTATAATTAATCTCATTGTGCTTCCTAAAATTAATACGTATGTATATAAGAGGCTTGTGTTGGATAGATTTTGTCATTACATGATGCTGAATAAATGGATTAAGTTACTCTATCACTTGGCTATAACGTTACCTTGGTGTATCAGTGGTGATCATAAGCACAGTGTTATAGCAAAGTAAAAAGACAATCTGTTATCATCACCATATACGCTTACCAAAAAGAATACCTTTTAGTAAAATTACCTTGGTATTGTAAACCATGGACCAATGTACCATGGTACTCCAGTTATTTTTTGGCTTTTTCAGGCTTTCTCTGTACTATGGTAAAATTGTATTTTTGAGTTAGTATGTACCATGCGACTACCAAGGATAATCTTAGAAGTACCATGATATACCAAAGTACTGTGGCACAGTGATGTATGTCAAAGGATTTCCAACATTACCATCCATGCCGTTTACTATAAAAATATTTATTTTTCCAAAGTGGTAAATAAGAAGTTTTATATGAAAATACTGTTTTTAAAATGTCTTGTTTCATTAATTGTGTTGCTCGCTGTTTCTGTGTATTTATTGGTCAATTTTTTTTCGCAATTACTTGTTTCAAAGTCCTTTTCAGTATATGATACTCCCACAGTACCTTCTTATAAGGTATCCAGTTACAAAAAGTACCAAAATAGAATTATTCCATGCATTCCTAATGCCATTTGTCGTTCATTGCAGAGAATGACGGATAAATGCTTCAAGAAATGCATTGGCAAACCAGGAAGCTCATTGGACAACTCTGAACAGGTATGAGCAGGACATCCTATCAGTGTTGTAGTCGAGACCACCTCACTCGAGTCCGAGTCGAGACCGAGACCAGAGAGAGTCGAGTCCGAGTCAAGACCGAGTCCATAGAGAGTCGAGTCCGAGACCAGAGACAGTTGAGTCCGAGTCGAGACCGAGACCAGTGAGGGTTGATTACCAAATATACTTTTAAATTTACTTAGAGTTTAAAAAATATGATCAGTTTAGGGTAAAAAGGCCACATAGTAGGTGGTGTTAAAAGTAATGTTATTACAATTTGTCATGCGCAGTTGCACACTAGAAAATCACCAATCACTGGGTGTGTCAATCAATTTAAAGAAATATTTTATTAACGTACATTAATAATCATGAAAAATATTTTTGAATTGAACTCGAGTGGACTCGGGAATAAGTCCGAGTCCTAAAAAAAAATGTTCGAGTATGAGTCGATACCGAGTCCAAATGCACACGAGTCCATGACAAGACCAAGACCATTAAAATATGGTCTCGAGACCGAGTCCGAGTCTCGAGTACTACAACACTGCATCCTATACCGCAGTTTGAGGAAATAACATCTAGACCCATGCATAACCCTTTCGTTTTTTTCCAGAAATGTATTGCCATGTGCATGGACCGCTACATGGATGCGTGGAACACGGTCTCCCGCGCATATAATTCCAGATTACAGAGGGAAAGGGCACGCATTTGATGTGCAGATGGTGGCCGGTACTACCTCGGTGTCACCTGAGTCCTCAGGTCTAGATGCCTGGTCTCCAAATGCACGACGAGTGCATAGACTTGGCACGCAACAACAACTGATGGCTACAGAAGGAACCAGGTGGCTGGATTTAGACTCTACAAGGACATTTTTCATTACGTTTTGTTTTCAAACCATGTTAAAATGATAATACAAGACATAAAATAGCTGTTTAATCATTTTTAAGTTCAAATTAAAGGATTGATAATTCTAGTAGCAGTTCTCAGAATTGGGATAACAAGAAGCGGGTCTGGATTTTGGTATCCAGTTCCCGCTCGTGGGTCTCATGTTTAAAAACAATGCTAAAAATCGGACACCTCCCCTTATGCTGTTATCCATTCATCAAGCAGCCAATCAAAATTCAATGTGCCATCTGTCTTCCTTTTGTCTTGGGGTGGATGTTACTCCATTCCCTGAGGGAACGGCTCACTTTACCACCTCTGTTCCACAAGCCTAGCTCTTCTCCCAGAGGGGAAGAATTCAGGGGCGTCTTTGTTGCAAGAATTGTCACTTCTTCACCAGGATCGGCCGAATAGTGCTTCTAACTTACCTCTGAAGAACAAACTGCAATTGTCGACACTGGAGTGTCATTTGTCTCATTGTCTGTCAAGTACAGTAGTAGGGTTGTTTAGACACTAAACTACACACCCTTGTAAAAGCAGTTCCCTTTGTGTACAACCGTGTTCCCAATTTCCTTTGCTTCATTGAGTTGTGTAAAGGCTTGGACAGAGATGCAAACTCCACCAAGACATGTCCAGACAGATGTTGTGCTGTTTTAATGGAATGCAAATAAATACCATCAAGTCAGTCAGATTTTATTGATGTTTTTGTTGCAATGATGAAATATCAGAATAAGAGATGTAGCACCATTTGTACAAATTAGGCCTGAAACACTAATACTAATCAAGTACATGAACTTAGATTTTGCTTTCTCATTTCGTCATTTTCACAACAGCCTGGTCAAGGACTGCCATGGCGGAACAACAGTTGAAAATAATCATGTTTAATGGCACAGAGTTTTGTACTGAAGTCTTAGTAACACAAGAATACACTTATGTTCAACGGGACCATGTGCTTGCAAAACATTTCAAAGTTTCAAATTTCCCATATTTTCTGATATTATTCCCACAGTTTCCATTACAGGAATATAAATTCTGCTGGTGAAATGAGAAGGGGGAAAACTTAAGGCAAGCAAATGTTGCCATATTTGATTGTCTTCCATCTGAAGTGACAACCACTCCTCATTGATCATTATTTGTACATATTCCTAAGCCATTTTGGTTATGCTTAGGCCCACACGGGATCTGCAACCTGCTGAATTGGAGCTTTTCCCCACCCCTAAAATCAGGGCAGAATTGCATACAAATCTGCAGATTTCATGGAGACCTTATGGTTTTTATTCCTAAACGCATTTCAAGGGCTAGTGCATCGTACACCGGAATGCAATGTTAATAAATACCACAAATAAATATTTTGACAGTAGATTGAAAGTCATCCTTTTGAGTTTCATGCATCTTCAGTTGTGAGACAATTAGTGGAGGACATTTCTGGATCATATTTTTAAAAAGGCAGGTATATAGATATCCATTCTCTGATTGACGTGACCTGCATGTAAACTCCGGGGAAGCCAATTCGACCACAGCCGTAACCCCAGCTGGTCACCCCGGCCAGGAACCAACGGCCCTGGGGTTCCCGGCACACCAGAGGGCCCCCTGAGTCTCCCTGCAGAAGAAGAAAAGTGTTTTATGGAAGGTATGACATTTAAAGAAGTTGCTGAAAACTCAAGGATATGGTTGAATTACATTGGGCCGTGTTACATAATCAGCTTAAGAGGCACGGTGGATGTTTTAAGGTAAAAAAACCGAAGTCTTAGAGCATTAAGTATCATCAGGTAAGTGCAGCTGTGCTTCAGAAGAAGTCGTTCAGATTTATGCTACTCCTGTGCAACTGTTGAATTTTTCGGACGGTATCATTCAGAAACCCTTAAAATTCTCACAAACTTACCAAACATGTGTCCCTGTTCCCCTCCACAGAGCCAGCACACATCATGTTGTCGGTAAATCCGCCCCCATAAGCTCGCTGGCAGTCCCGCCGATCAAAGACACTAACCTGTGCTTTTTGCAGCAAATTGGTTATCATACCTATGTGGGATAAACAGACCATACGTCATAATGGATCCTATTAATCAAATGCAGTCCACAACTACTATATCCATATCTTTAATGTAGAAGAAGTCTAGAAGATCTTTTTTTATGTCGTTTTCACACTTGATCCTAATTCGGTCGTCTCTCCATGCCCATTCTAGGAATGGTCAACATTCATAGGCTGATAATTTCCGCAAAATATTCATAATAGCATTTCATTTTCGGATTGCGTTTACATTAATCACTAAATGTGTTACAGCTCACGTGAGTCAAATCCCAGACCCCTTCCTAAACAGGGGAAACACATGCTCCCCTTTTCCACCAAAAAAAGAACTGGTTCGGAACTGGTGCTGGTTCGGAGTTGGTTCAACTTGCGAACCGATTCAGAACCTGTTTGTTTTTCCACTGACTAGAGCTCCCAGGGAACGACGTCGTTACGTCACTGTGTACGTCGCCATACGTCTTAGCTAGAAACGCTTGCAAATACAACATTACTTTCGGATTATCTCTAAATCGTATACCAAGAACGCTTTAAAACAATTGAAATATGTAAGTCTTTTAATCTTTTCGTTTGATATGTATTTTTTTCTGTTAAGTTATGTACCCCTGTAATTGTGTCTTTTTTTCTTTCCGTTTATTTGTTCTTTATTGTGACTTTTCTTCTTTGCTTATAATGTCTTCAATAAAAAAAATACAAAAATAGAAACGCTTGTGTTAACTTCAAGAATAACAATTAGAAAGGCGGACTCCATCGTGTTTCTGCAAATGTTTCTCTTGGCTTTGCGATCCTTTATTATGGTCAGAAAAGAAGTTTAGGACACACCTAAACCCGCCCCAGCCCCCGACGTAAGCATGACGTGGTAAAAGAACGGTTCTAGTCCGGCAAAGAGTTGGTGCCGCTTTGGAACCAGTTCTCCTGGCCGAGAACCGGTTCTTTGGCTGTCGAAACACAAAGAACTGGTTCGCGCGCAGGCACCGGCTCTCAAAATGCTCTGGTGGAAAAGGGGCTATGGTGGACTCTTCAGCATGGAAGACAGCTTTCACATGACTAAGTTCAATCGAGTCCACACCAGAACATCTAGTGTGAGCACGATATCAAAAACTACTCGTCTAGGTTGTATCTTGTCACCTTGACCAACCCCAAACTCACCGTCCTCCTTTACAGCGCCCCATCCAATGATGTAGCATTCCACAGTTTTGATGAAACTATGCCAGGGAGAGGGCAAACACACAGTCTGGATGGTGTAGGACTTGGGGGCGGGGATGGAGAGCTCCACCAATGCCACGTCAAAGTCCATGGTGCTGCTATTGAAAGCAGGATGAGAGATGATCCTTTGCGCTGGAATAACAAGAGATCCCACTCCAGACCAAATGACTGACCCAAGACTTACTGCCCAACCAGCAGTATTCAGCTCACTATTGACGAAAACACAAAATTAACACTAATTGTTTTTCTGTTCAACTCTTTAAGACTAGAGCATGTTGGGAACTCGCCAGTCAGTGGTACACTACCCTCTGAAGCAGTGAGCAGCAGTCAGGAGCCATTTGCAGTGGATGAGCGTAGCTCCACAGCGGTGAGTGCGTTGGTACTGCAGACTGCCCACCCATGGCCATTCACCTCTACGAGCAGAGACGCCACCGATAATCCTCCCTTGTCCCACGGCTGGACGACTCCCACAGTCTACAAAGTAAACAGGTGACCCTTATATTCTTGTTCCTCACACTAGTTTAATTGCAAGCCGTTTTTGAGGAGTTTTTAGGTCAATTTCTAGCATTTCCCCCCCTTATGAACAACAACTTTAGGTACACGATAAAAACTCCTCGTGGTTTGATCGATTTAAGGCTACGTTCACACTGCAGGCTGAAACGACCTAATTCCGATTTTTTTGCCCCTATGCGACCTGTATCTGATTTTTTCAGGACAGTCTGAACGACAAAGATCCGATCTTTTCAAATGCGACCCAGGCCACTTGGGTATGTGGTCCAAATCCGATATGTATCCAATCTTTTGAAATGCGACTTCAATCTGAACGGCCAGGTCACATATATCCGACCCGCACGTCATTGCACGCATCTGTAGCTAGCCAATACACGCTAACTCCAACGCGTTTCTGCACTGTTATGGGCCGCTGCAGACGTGTCTCTTCCCCAGTGTTGTGCCTGAACGCGTTCAATGAACGATAGTGCATGAATGGGTTCACATTTTGGGCGAACGTGACAGTTCACGTTCGCCCAAAATAAACGTACTGTATTACTGCCTGATGAACATTACCGTGAACACGTTCATTCTGGTGTCTGTGAACCTGCGCTCTCTGTCAGTTTAACTTCGTACAGTAGGGTGCCAGATTTCTATAGAGCCTTCCAGGCGAAAACCTGGCTAAAACACATGTAAACATGCCTTAAAATGTAGTGAAAAAACACCCAATCTGGCAACACCAGCCACCACGGCCGCCGGTGACAAAGCAAGGAGCACCGAGGACACGCACTATCAATTAAACGGATTTCATGACGAGGTCGGTGAGGATCGGAAAAATCTTACATTTATGTGCAAACTTTGCCCGTCGATAAAATAATTGTTGTCTGTGTTTGTATATGGGCTGTGGCAATAATAATAATAAAACAAAAGCTCGCAACATATGAAAAAAAAGAACTATTCCGCAAACAACAAGTGACGTCGTTGACCGTTGATTACTCTTCTGCGCATGCGGGTCACTTCTGGGTCATTTCATCATTTCATCACTAAGGTCGCATTTAATTGGAAATGTGAACGGCCTTGCTAAAAAATTGAATTTTTTCAAAAAATCGGAATTGAGCATTAAGCCCTGCAGTGTGAACGTAGCCTAAGTAACGATAAACGCCGCAAAACACAGGCGTTTTGAGTGTGTTATAGTGCTTTCTATATAGAGCAAATTACTTCCTGCCCTCCATTTGCATTTCGCGCCATGGCAACGCAGTGGCGTGACGTCACGTGAAAACAAGCTATATGGCACCTACCCTGACTAAAGTCAACACTAGCTAGTTAACCACACTTCATTAATGTGGGTGCAAACCAAAGGGATTGTTGTTAAGCAGGGGTGTCCAATCCTAGAATCGACTCTGGATGTGCCTTCCTGCAGAGCTCAGTTTCAACCCTGCTCCTACACACCTCTTTGTAATTATTATGTGTTTTATCTGGTTGCTGTGTTTTGATTAGGTTTAGAGCTAAATTGTCCTCCAGATACAGGATTGGGCACCCCTGTTGTAGAGATCGAGATTATTAGAGATTATTTACCACAGTTTTTCTCATCAACCGCATTGGGGCAGTCAACGACTCGGTCACATTCTGGGTTTATCTTGCTGATGCACTTGTCTCCGCCACAGTTATAATTACCACTGCAGTTCCCAGACGCAGGATTATTTACATCACTAGCAAGCTCAGAGGATCTGTTCATAGCTTTAACAAGGTGAACCGCAGTGGTTGTGACACTTGGGTCAGTGGGGGCGACTTGGACTGTAGGTGCGTTTTTGGTGTAGCCCAGAATCCAGTTGCGGAGTTTGGTGACGCGGGAATAAACCCCAGGCTTGTTGATCTGTGCGCATCCCACTCCCCAACTCACCACGCCCGCGAGGAAAAAGCGCCCAGGGGCCACCTCACATACCAGAGGGCCCCCAGAGTCTCCCTGAAGGCCGAAAAACAAATTTAAAACATTCAATTGTAAAAACACTTTTTAGGGCATCAGGCATTAATGTTATAACCCTTACCTGACAAGAGTCCACCTTTCCTTGAAGAAAACCAGCACACATCATATTTTGGGTGAGTGAACCTCTGTATACAGATGTCTTGTTGCAGACTTTGGAGTCAATGATCTTCACGATTGCTTTCTGTAATGTAGAAGGCACCTCACCTGCTCGTAAAAGAGGTTTAGTCTTAAAAGGGGTTGTCAGATTTTCGGCAAAAAGGCTGGTCTTCATGGAAGCAGCTTCTTATGATCGAGAACCACCAACATAAGCAAGAAAAGAGCAGCTGATTGACATTTAAAGTGACCAACCACAGTTTGTTTTGAGTTCGGTGCAGTTTAGAGGTGAGGTAGTCTCAGCCTCATACGCCAAGCCTACAAACCACTGGGTGAATGTCTGATCCATCTGGCACACTTAACTGGTAACACTCCAGGATTTTCAAAATCATTATTTGATTGGTTTAATTTTAATTAATTAAATCCGCCTAGACACCAAGATCTTGTGACGCCAAACTCCCGATTGGAAGAAGAACGCAGGCGTGTTTACAACTGGTACAATGAGCGCTTATCAGGTTCAACTAAACACTGGATTTTACTAAGCTTAAGTACGTGAAATTCGCAGCTCCAGTGTTACAGTAAACTTGCACATTATTCTTAAATTAATAATTTATTAGATGCGCGCTGGTCTGTTATTGTAGGGACATCGAATTTACATTTTCAAGCCCCTAAACATGATGGGGAACAAAACAAACTGTGATTGGTTGCGCTACATGTCAGTCAAACATCCTCTTAGGCGGTCCTTGTTCAATGAAAGCTGCTATAGAGTCCAGACCTTCTGCTGTCAGTCTGAAGGTCTGGCTACATGAGACTAGGGGTAAGTTAAACTCATCAAACTCAAGCTAAAGTATATTCTGATGCTTTACACAACATCAAACATACTCACTGGTGTACTGAGTAAGAGCTCCCCAACCAGAGACAATGCAGTTCTGCCCAGGACTGAAAATGTGAGAGGATGATGGGATACAGATTGGCTGAACATAATGACTAAACGTCAAGGGCGTTTCCAACTCCAGTACGGTCACATCACTGTCGGTGGTCACGGGATCATAGACCGGAGAGACAACCAGGGACTTGATGTTTACTATGGTGGCTTCTCCCTCCACCCCACTGACTAGATTGGCTCCCACTAGAGCCGTCCAATCTTTTGGGTTGTTTTCTCTTTGGTATACAAGAAAGACATTTTTTAGATATACCATTGGTGCCTAATGAGAAACTGATGAAGATCTTACAGAAATGCTTCCTCACGTTTCAAAACAATGAGCGGCACTGACAAGCCAGCGATTGTTGACGATGGAGGCACCACATGTATGCCGGCCACGTAGTCTGAGACTGACCTGCCAGGGTAGCTCCCCGTGACGGGTGTTTTCACCACCCACAACACGGTTAGCCATGGCGGGACGTGTTCCACAGGCTACAAGAGAAACAATGGTTAACAATCAAAGAACATAAATTAAGCCTGGTTTTTCTGAAGAAAATATGACTGCACACAGAGACTATTTATATAGAGACATTCTTCCTCAATCCTTAATACAACTATATGGGGAAAACCTGTAACACCAAAGATGGCCGTTGTATGCACATGCCCCGCCCCTCCCACTGGAAAGCCAATCGTCTGCTTTTAACAGTCAAGCCGGGAAACATTTAAGCTTATAGTCTGGTTCCACCGACGCATGCGCACAGTTGAGGTTTACGACAGCAATATGTTACTGTTTGAAAAGGCGGCAGATTTGATATGTGTTAGTTGTGTAAATAGTTAGTTCCAGGAGTCTCCCCAGCGGCTTTTATCATATTTTATTACTGTTTCTATACAAGCGGTTTTTATGTCCCCGGTGACCAGTGAAAGTGCAGTTCTGAGTCTCTGCCCATTCATTTAGATAGGAGCCTGGTCTTGTTAGTCAGAAATAGCTGTCCGGAGGCATTGCCAAGATGGCGGCCGAGTGGCATGACTTTGCTGCACAGCTTGCCACCACAATAATAGGTTTCTGTGATTATTTTAGTGCTGTTACCATATTTTTATTCATTTGAAAGGGAAGTCAAGGTGGTTTCTAAGTTGTTCTCTGGCTGGTTTATAGCTCCATGCTTGTCCATAGATATAGCTTGTGTACTTCTTTAATAGAAGTCTATTGATTTTCTTGCTAGTATTGTTGTCCGTCAGGCAATAGTCCTAAGAGGTATCATTCATGTCTGTAAGAATATCATGCAAACTTAATGCAAAGTGATTTTAAATCACAGACAAACCCTAAGTAATTGTGATGTTTGTATAAACAAGCACAACTAAAACTACATGTTCCTCTCTTAAACCTTTATACTATTTTGATACTAATATGTCAAATGTGCGTTTTTAAACTTTAAACTTACAAAAGGGAAACTAACTTAGCATAATAACTCATGATAGCAAAATGTTGACACTTACAGCAAAAGGCTTCATCTGAACCATCAACACAGTCGGTTATGAAGTCGCATTCTGGATTTGGCTTTGTGATACATTCGCCACTGTCACAAGTGAACGTGTTTTCAGGACATTTACCTACAGTAAAAGACAAAGACATCTGAGTATTTGAGTTTTCAATTAACCTTTATATGATCAACAATATTATCACATTCTGCTTACTTATGTCATTGCCAATCTCATAGAATGACTTTCCACTTGCCCCTGAAAAAAGAAAACAAAAAAACGGTCAAAATGACACTATTATTGACTTAATTATTGGTTTTATAGGAATTCTGCATACCAAGAAGGATGATGCTATTGATCTCTCCGTATTCTGGGACAATGATAGGTTTCCCGTTCAACATGGCCTTAAATCCAGTGCGAAGGAGGTCTTGAACGAAGTGCTCCGTGTACCCCTGGACTTGAGAAACCCGGAAGACCAAACGAAAAGTGGTCATCACGTTTGAGTTGATATTCCTGAAAGATATCACAGACTCTTAATCAAATACCAAAATATATACAGACATAATTCCCCACGTTGTTTTATAGAGTTAAAACATGGGATGTAGGCAGTGCACCTACCCATAGGCAACTATCTGACAGTCAGTAAAATGATTTGCCACTGCAGAGGCTGTAAAGATATTCTTGATCTGTAAAATAAAGACAGCAATGGATGTCTATTAAAACCAATTTTACATCTACAATGTGAATATTTCCATACAAGGATAGTTCATACTTTAGTTTTCAGAGTCGAGGTCAGAACTACAGAGAAACCTGATGTTTTATCTAGCAGGTCTGAATCATAACCGAGTCCTTGCAATTCCACTGTCTCCATGAAATAATGTTCCTCTTGTATTAAGTAGGCTAAACAGGAAAAACAAGGTTGGTGTAAGTGTCCAACAATATCATAATATTTTGATTCGGTTGACAAATACTCAAATAATTCATTAACCTGTCATAAAACCGACAGCAGCCCCAATGATGAGAAGAATGAGTATTGCGGCTAACGTTATACATTTGGAAGCAGAGAGGCAAGGTGGCCGTGAATCGCCCTCGGGCCACTCATTCAAGTCTTTCTTCTCCATTTCAGTCTATACAAAGACCTGCAACACAACCTGGACATTCAAACTGTAAAACACAAGAACACATGGAGGTAAGAAATACAGACAGGTGACCAGGTAAAAACAGGATTGGATTTTTATGACATCAAAAATATTAGCATCTCCCTTGGGTACCGAGAGTGAAAATCATCTCGTGGGATGACAAAGTATTATTTCATCGGCCATAGAACGAGACAATACTAGGAGTGGTTCAGAGAAGCCAAAACAAACCTGTCGATTCTTAGATGCTATATCGCAGAAATATGAAGCCTGAGGTTCCAGGGAGTATGGATAAAGTTACTTTTCACTTCAGGCTTGTAAATGCAACAACAACTCTAATTAAATATATGCACATAAAAACATATAAACAAACAATACAAAGTGCAAAACTATTATTTACAGGCTTGCCAACAACAATGCAAAGGTATCACATAAAATGGGCAAACAGTTTGGCACAATAAAACAATATATTCTTATTAAAACTCACATTTATTAAATTAATGTTACGTCAGGTCAATTACAAACAAGAATACTGGAAACTAGTAGCTTTATGCCAATTGAAACTTACATTGCTAAATAATGATGGTTTATGCATGCACAAATCCAATGCAACATATCAAATAAAAAATGGTTATAATACTGTCAAATAATGAAAGGAAATATTATTTTCGTTTTAACGATCAAAAATACATTCAAACAGTTCAAATACTTTTCTGAGGAGCTAGAAACAAATACAGAGCCTTAAAACTGTGGGTGAAATTCTTTTGGCACAATTCTAGGACGAATAGAATAGAATGTATGGTAACTCACCGTTTCAGACAGCATTTGGTCACTGAGGCATCTGATCTTTACATTGACGTCCGAATAAACCGCTCGCACGTTTTGAGAATATAGAATGCAGCGCTGTTATGCGCTTGGGGTTTGCATGTGGGCGTGGTTTTGCACAGGTGAGAGCGGGGGAGATCTTTGATTGGCCGGCGCTACAATAAATATATAATTTTTTTTTTAAAATCCTCTATTATCTCTCACAATACCATTTTAAGACAGTTAAGTGGTTTAAAGAAATAATAGACTGTTGTTCCTGGGAGGGGTTAAAAAAACTAAATCCAAAACAAACGAAAAGCTTAAACGGCAAATTTCGGCAGTTTCAAATTTCTTAAAAGTCTTTACCAGCGACAAATGCTGCATTTATTAGGTATTATCTAAAAGCCGTAATGTTATTCTGTATTTTCCTTGTCCAAATAGTTGTTTCTTTTTATATTTTATTATTTATCTATATATTTTCCAATTTGTATTTTTGTAGCTTCTCATTTTTTACATTTATTTCTACGTTTTTTTTATGTATTGATTGTGATGTATTTTTTATTGAATGTATATTTACGTAATCTTTTTTTTTTACCTCCTAGGTTTATTCTGCCATGCAAAATGAAATGCAACTTTGCTTACCAGACCACCTCTCCTCAGACTTCTACTGACCTGGAATAGTATTAAGAGTTGGCCCGTCTTCAGACAGCAGCTCCTCTTACAGACCCCTCTAAAGTTAACCATCAGTTAACAGACCCTGAACCACTATAACTGTGTTACCCAATAAAGCCCAGACTTGGGTGCCAGTGCGCACTGATAAAATCTGGAAAGTCCTGCTGTTCAAAAGAGCACCAGCAAGGTAAGACACACAGCCTTTCATTCATAACTGCTAGAAAACCACCATCACAAATGAAGGGACCAACAAAACTTGATTAGCCTGACACGTATTGCGTTAAATATCAGAGTGAAAACTATACTGTAACCATTGACTATATTGATGTACATACCGCTTCCCACCTAAAGTAAATCTAGAAAGGTTACAGGCAGGTCTTTGTGGCTGTGCTAAGAAGCATGAATAGCTCATCTCAATCTGATAGCCATGAAAACGGGTGGAAAAAACCTTGTTTTCTTGCAAGATTTTAGGAACTTGTAGGTCTGCTGTTTTACCTGAATTTAACAAAAGTAGCAAGGGGAAATCTCACCAATAGGGAAGGGTCCATGACTGAGTCTTTAATCTGAGGAATTAGTTTGGTAAATGTAAAACAGAGTAGAGGACGCCACAAAAACAAACAAGAATGTTTTCTCAAGGCGCCTTGAAACCAAAGGCTTTCAAAATATTATACAAATGATGTTCTGTGAAAGCTTCCTGACAATGTCCAACTGTTTATGTGTGTGTACAAAAGCTTTCTGGATAGGTAAAGCTGTGGGGTCCACCCTTTGAGGTACAGGCACAGTCTTTGTTTATTATGGTCCAAATGAACGTCAGTAGCAAAACAACACTGAAAGAACCAGGGCAGTATTACGCACCTATTTTCATGAACAGAAAACATGCCTTATAATTCAAAACCATTAACACACTCATAAACAAAACCCAACAAAACACATTTATCCTGAGTCTAAATACAAAATGATGCACTTTTTCATTATTTCAGAGTCAGACCTAACAAAAATTATCCATTTTTTTAACCAGACATCTACAAAATGCAAGAGGAAAAAAAACAAAACAAGGCTGAATATTATCCATCCTGCTGTTGAACGAAAGGGTTTGGAATGGCCTCCATCCCGTCCTGTGGACAGATAAGCACGACGGACGTCCCTCGACAAACCACCAGACCGAGCTGCCTGGTGTCTTCGGTCAGCTTGTACTGATCATCCGGATCTGTACAGAATCATCAGGATGTGATTAGGAAACATATACAACAATCCATTACATAAGAATTTTCTGCTGGAAATTGTCATCTGAACAAGTAAGAAACATCCACTTTTGTTCTGACCAACTAAGGGAAAAAAGGATTGCAGTAAATCGTGCTGATTAAATCTAACGAACGCTAATCATATCACGTCAAACCGTGCAAATTATACTTTGTTCTCAAATTGTTTATGTTAACAACATCAGCATTGGCAACCAGATAGTGTTGAACACTGTCTGGTTATGTATTTGCTCAAAAATGTATTTTGGATAATTTTTTACCAAAAAAAAAGTTATGAACTGCAGCTTTATCTACTGTATAATAATGACCCATTTTATTCTATGAAAAATAGTGTGTAAAATATTCTTAGGAAAATATTTAGTATATGTTACATTATCTATGTGATTTTTTTCAGTAATTCTTTGCTTATGTTAATCTCTTAATTTTTTATTATGTATTTTTACATGGATCCCAGTTTGAAAACCCCTGAGAAAAAGGTAATAAATAAAATAAATGAAGAGATTTTACCTCGCATGTATTCAATAGTGCCATCCAACACAAGATTCAACAGCGGGTCGAAGCCTTTTAAGACACCACTTGCTGAAAATAGGAAACAATGAATGTTAAAGTAAATGTAATTTAGTCAAGCATAATATATGAATTATTTAAACCTCTATTTTATCTTATGAAGCAACCGTCTCACCTTCACGACCTCCTTGGAACTTTACTCTTATATGTTTGTCGATGTATTTCGACAAATCAAAAATACTCTCCTTCTTTTTCTTATCTTTATCCTAAAAATAAAAAACACATATTATATAACATAACAGACCTGTGTGCAAAATAAATCAGACCCAGTGTCTTATTATGTAGCTTAGCTCCTCAATAATACAAAACACATCAATTTGACAATAACCAGCAGGCTCTAGTGAGTACAGTTCGAGCTTTCAGAATTCACAAGACATTTATGTGCTTACATGTTTGTTTATAAAACCCATGCGACCATACAATCTTTTATAAAGTGAACGGTGTGGGAACGTTTGCACTACTCACCGCCATGTTCAAAACTGCTCTACGCCCCGCCCACTCGGCGTTGACGTTTGACGTCTGCCTCTCGTCCAATCACAACACGCGCCGGTGAAGTCAAACAGAAAAGATTTTTTATTTGATCAGCCTTAAACACCCACAAATATATATCAAACACAACCTCAATTGAATATATGTATCTTTTACGGTTGTTAAAAAAATAAATATGATGAAATCCGATAATACGCGTGATTAGGTTGAGGCAGAGCCATCACATCCGGTGAGAAACGGACAAACGCGGGAGCGAAGCGCGAAGAAACAAATGACTCGGTCAACAACTTAAAAACACGGAAAACTGCTATTTTTTGGATGATTATTATCGATTTTTAGATTATTACATGAACTCAAAATGACGGAATTACTTTTTAACAAGAGACTACAGGTGCAGGTGAAGAATAGAGATACCGATGAGAGGTAACTTAGTAGTGGTTGTGTGTATATATTATTTGAACATTATAAGACCTAAAATGAGTGTTTGGGGTTATTTTTCTTTAACTGTCATGTATGTTACAGTATTTTGTTTTTGGAGACTATTAAGGGTCTAAATGTGTTTACATATTATGCTGTTTTAAATTACAGACGTTCAGTCATTCGCATCAGTATTGAACTGCAGCTATTATCAAATCCTGTCCATAGGAAGGTGAGAAATTAGCATTTGTACATCATTACTTATGAATGTGAAGCATTTGGTTTTAGGTCATTCTGTTTGTTTTATCAACAGGATTTGATTGTACGGCTGACGGATGATACTGATCTTTACTTTTTATACAATCTTGTGATATCAGAAGAGGATTTCCAGAGGTATTCTGATATATAAAATAATGATCCATATTTACTGTCAGCACAGTAATATCTGACTCAATGTGTGATTTTCAGTGTAATAATCATTATTTGCTTTCCTTCACAGCTTAAAAGTACAACAAGGGCTTTTAATAGATTTCACATCATTCCCACAGAAATTCATAGACTTGCTTGAGCAGTGCATCTGTGAACAGGACAGAGAAAACCCACGGTGAGAGATTATCTGAATATTATCTCTTATCAATCTTTTCTTAATGTGTATTGGTTGTAAGAACTGTTTCTTTTCAGGTTCCTGTTGCAGCTCACGTCAGCTTCATCAGCGTTCGACCACGGCCCTTCAAACCTTAATATTGTGGAGACAAACGCTTTTAAACACCTCACACATCTCTCTCTAAAACTGCTCCCGGGATCTGACACGGATATTAAGAAGTATCTGGCCACGTGTCTGTCTACTGTCAAGGTATCATCATCATCATGGACTTTGACTATGTTTATATCCTTCATCCTGCTTGCTTGGATGAAAGCATCATTAATATATCTGTTTTCAGGAGGAAAAGCAGCTTTTGGAACAGAAGTTGAGAAAGACTGAGGAAGATCTGACAAGACAGCTAAATTATGCACAGCAAGTCAGTCAAATTCAAGATGGTTTCTCTAAAGTTAATTAATATATGTATTATTTATAATATAACAACCAAATTGGTATAAATTGAGCAAAACCTCACAGGCTTGATAATAGTCAGTATTATTCACCAAACACTTTAATATTCATAATATATTAATATTTAAAAAATGAATTGTACAACTACTATAAGTATGTCCAACCTTACCTGGATAAATACAGTACACTCACGTTAAACGGTGTCTACTATATAAAATATCAACTGCTTGATTGTTTTATTGCCAAAAAATGTAAACCGTTATCATTTCATCATTTCAAAAACAAAAGCAATATTATTGCCCAGCTTGATTGCTTTTGATTTAGTAAAAAAACAAACTATATTATTGCCCTTTTTGTCAAAAAAATTTACATTCTATTATCACCCATTTTGTAAAAAATGTAAACTATATCATCACCTATTTTGTCACAAAGCGTAAAATATATTATCGCCCAGCATGATTTGTTATGTTGAGTCAAAAAACGTACATATCATCGCCCTTTTCCATCAAAAAATGTTACCCTTTTGCCTATATCGTCAAAAAAAGGGTTATCATCCTTATCGCCCAGCTTGAATGTGATATTTCATCAAAAAACAAACTATATCACCTATTTTGTCCAAAAAAAACATAAACTGTATTATTGCCCAGCTTGATTGTTATATTTAATCAAAAAGTATAAAATAAGTTTTTTGATGAAAAGGGCAAAAATATAAACTGTTATTGCCCGCGTTGTTTGTAATATTTCATCATCATCATCATCAAAAAAAAAAAACAACTACAGTATATTATTGCCTGGTAATATAGTATAAAAATTTGATATATAGTATATCCTACTTAACTTGCGTATACAGTATATTCTCTAATCTGCTAAAGGCGAATATCAGGCATGAAGATATTAAGAAATGCTAAAGATCATCAATGTGATTTTCTGTATAGCTGCTATATATACATGTGTATGTATAGTATTAGTATTAATTATATTATAATAATGTATTATTAACCATTTTGATTGTATCATATTATATTGATAAAGTTCACTATTTATTACCTAATTATGATTTTTCTTTATTATTATTGTTCATCCTGCAGACCCTGTCTGAGAAAAGTCGAGAGCTGGACAAACTGCGGTCTGAATGGACGTCCCAAACGACGTCTCTGTCCAGCAGACACATGCAGGATCTCACAGCGGAGCGTGAAAATGCTCTGGAGGTGATCTGACATGGGCATATCACTGCTGAATACACTACAGATTTTCTTGATATGGGGAAAACATTTCAATAAGTTGCGAAAAAAAAATGTTTTATATGTATATAAAATGCTTGAAGATGAAGTAAACCTTTGTGTAGATATATTAATACTATAGATATAGTAATGTAAAGTCCAGTTTCTATAAGAAAGCTAAAGCTAAAAACTTCTAATTTGACCTCTTCAAAGAAGAGACTGATGTTATTTTTGAATTGTGTTATTAGACACAAGCGCGTCTGCAGCAGCAGATTGAACAGCTAAGACAGGAACTTGAGTCGTCTCATCGCAGAAGCACCCAGCAGCTCCAAACCAAAGTCTCGGAGCTGGAAACGGCCAACAGGGAGCTCACCGACAAGAAGTACAAGAGCGACTCCAGCATTCGAGACCTCAAAGCCAAACTGGCCAGTCTGGAAGAGGTGTGGTATCTATCTAGAAGCACATGGTCACAAGAAATCTGTGAATCACAAGAAAATCTGATGGCATAACTTGTGTTTTTTGTCCAGGAGTGTCAGAGGTCAAAGCAGCAGGTTCTGTCGCTGAGGAGGGAGAACAGCAGCCTCGACACCGAATGCCACGAGAGAGAGCGTCTGGTCAACCAGCTGCAGACGCGAGTGGCTGTCGTAGAGCAGGAGATCAAAGATAAAGACCAGCTCGTGATGCGGACCAGAGAGGTGCTGGAAGCCACACAGCAGCAGAAGGTCTGAGCACATTTCTGCCGAGAGGAAATCTGATACCAACGGATCCTTATGTGCATTTATTTTATATTAATTTTCTTTGTTTGTTTGCTAGAACTCTGCTGAAGAAAATGCAGAAAGCAAGCAACTTCAGATCGGCAAGCTGGAGGCCACGGTAAAATCCCTGTCGGAGGAGCTCATCAAGGTCTGCGTCTGAATTTAACTGTGAATCACTCGTAGCAGGGTTTCTAGTCTTACACAAAATGACTACCTTAAAAAGGTCTTAAATCAGAGCTGAAAGTTTTAGATTCATAAAGTGATGGCATGAAATGTTGCATGCATTGCAAAAAAAAAGACTATCTTCCTAGTATTTTTGTCCTGTTTTCAGATGCAAATATTTAAACAACTTTAAATCAACATACACTTAAGATGCAAATGTAGTCTTGGAAAAACTGAACAAGATGAAGTGAGTTTTATTTTAAAACAAGAACAAATATCTGTCAGTGAGTTATCAAAACTGAGTTTTTCTGAGCCCATTAAGCAGTTATTTGTTCTAGTGGGCGACCGATATATCGCCACGGCCGATATTTGACATGTTTAAAATATCGGCATTGGCCGATACGTTTTTCTGATTGGCCGATATGTTGGAAGCGGGACTTTTATTTTGACGGACGGTGCTGAGAACAACAGCACTTGTAGTATCCGTGATGTCACCCATAGGTTTCCGAAGAGCGTTTTTGAAGCCTAAAGTGGGCGGGGCCGGCCGTCGCCATCTAGGCAGTGCGTCACCTCTCGTCACTACCTGATAAATTAAAATGGGCAAAGAGGCGGGAGCTGTGGAGATGAGGTGCTAATGCTATGCTACTGCCCTTGTGCTGAATTCACAGCTGATTGAAAGCCAATGTTTAAAGTTCATGTTTTTGCCCTTTGAAATATTATAACATCTTCAAGAAGATCAGAAAAACTTCTTTTTTTGCTCCGAAAAAGTCGACAGGGTCAAAAATTTGAGTTTCTCTGATCTTCTTGAAACTCTGGATTCTGATAGAGGGTCATGGGACTTAGACCTGAGTGCAAAAATGGAGGCTCTAGACCCTTCCAGAGCTGAGATATTGAGATCCCACAAACCCACTAGAGAACATGTTGACATATTATGTTCCATTCGATTTATTACTTACATTTTCTTTACTTAAAAAGGTCTCAAATGTACCTTCATCAAACCCTGCAGAAACCCTGTGTATACAGTTGGATTAATCCTGAATTCCCACTGCAGGCGAATGGCATCATCAAGAAGCTCCAGGGGGATCTGAAGGCTCTGGTGGGGAAGATCAAGGTAAAGAACACAGTGACCGTGTCTCAAGAAAAGATCCTGCAGGAAACTACAGAGAAACTGCAACGGGAGCAGCGAGAACTGCAGGACGCCCAACAACGGCTCCGACAGAAAGAGGAAGAGGTACCGTATCATCAACGCCACACGTGCTGCCAACACATGTTCCAGAACATTTCTTCTCACCAACAGTCTTTGTCGTTTTTAGGCAACAAGATTAAAGGAGCAATTGGAAGCTACAATTCAGAAACTGGACGAGAGCAGGGAAGTGTTAAAAACCAATGAGAACGGTTAGTTCAGTATATATATGTGTGTGTGTGTGTTATTTTATTGCATATAAAAACATTTTAATGGAATATAATTTATGTACTAAATAATTTTCAGCTTATTTTTCTTTCGTATCCTTATGCATTCATGTAGTAATAACTTGGCTGAACAAGCAGCTGAATGAGAACCAGCTCTCTCGGAAGCAGGAAACTTTGGGAATGTTCGAGACGCCCGCCGCAGGGCTGAGATCAGGAAGTGTCTCTCACAATATGGTAATCGCACATCACTGAAAATGTAGCATGAATTCCACCAAACATGTTTTTTGTCTGCTTGATGCAGCTGGATATCATACAGTAACCATCAGTTTGATCGTTTGCATGTCAGATTGGACTTGTCTTTTGAAATGATGTAGCCGTTCTTTTCTTCTCTAGCTTGATAGCAAAGGTTTCCCCTCGTCTTTGGGACAAGCTTTCCCCATCACCTCCACAATAAACTCCAAATATCCTCTTCCTCTTTCCTGTGTGAGCTCAGGAACTCGCTCTGTCCTGACCCTGCATAATCAGACGTCTGGACCAAAGGCAGGCCTCGTCTCCTCTTCTCTCTCATACCATCTTTTCCTTCATGCACTCTCTGTTATAGTCTCTGTTCACACTTCACATAATTCTTATGTTTTTTTTACTTTGGTTTTTTGGTTGTTATAGTCCAAATATTGTTTTAACTGCATGGGTTGCTACAATAATGATGTTAGCAAGTAGCATATTTATTATAGCAACAGAGCGGATGGAAAATACGGAGGCGTATTGCATTCACTTGAAGAAAAAAATGAATTAACGACTTAATTTTTCATGGATTTTTTTTTTGCTCTGTTTTTCTGAATTAACTCGTTAATTCTGAAAAACAGAGCAAAAAGTTTTTTTTCTCATGAAAAATTAACTCTTTTTTTTCTCATGAAAAATTAACCCATTAGTTCAGAAAAACAGAGCAAAAAAAATTTTTCTCATGAAAAATTAACTCATTAATTCAGAAAAACAGAGCAAAAACGTTTTTTCTCATGAAAAATTAACTCATTAATTCAGAAAAACAGAGCAAAAAAATTTTTTTCTCATGAAAAATTAAACCGTTAATTCGGAAAAACAGCAAAAAGTTTTTTTTCTCATGAAAAATTAACTCATTTTTTTTCTCATGAAAAATTAACCCATTAGTTCAGAAAAACAGAGCAAAAACTTTTTTTCTCATGAAAAATTAACTCATTAATTCAGAAAAACAGAGCAAAAAAATTTTTTCTCATGAAAAATTAACTCGTTAATTCAGAAAAACAGAGCAAAAAAATTTTTTTCTCATGAAAAATTAACTCATTAATTCAGAAAAACAGAGCAAAAACTTTTTTTCTCATGAAAAATTAACTCATTAATTCAGAAAAACAGAGCAAAAAAAAATTTTTCTCATGAAAAATTAACCCGTTAATTCGGAAAAACAGAGCAAAAAGTTTTTTTTCTCATGAAAAATTAACCCATTAGTTCAGAAAAACAGAGCAAAAACTTTTTTTCTCATGAAAAATTAACTCATTAATTCAGAAAAACAGAGCAAAAAAATTTTTTCTCATGAAAAATTAACTCGTTAATTCAGAAAAACAGAGCAAAAAAAATTTTTTCTCATGAAAAATTAACTCATTAATTCAGAAAAACAGAGCAAAAACTTTTTTTCTCATGAAAAATTAACTCATTAATTCAGAAAAACAGAGCAAAAAAAAATTTTTCTCATGAAAAATTAACCCGTTAATTCGGAAAAACAGAGCAAAAAGTTTTTTTTCTCATGAAAAATTAACCCATTAATTCAGAAAAACAGAGCAAAAAAAATTTTTCTCATGAAAAATTAACTCATTAATTCAGAAAAACAGAGCAAAAACTTTTTTCTCATGAAAAATTAACTCATTAATTCAGAAAAACAGAGCAAAAAAATTTTTTCTCATGAAAAATTAACCCGTTAATTCGGAAAAAATTTTTTTTTTTCTTCAAGTGAATGCAATACGCCTCCGTAGGAAAATGAGTATTTTCTCAAAAAAAATTATGTTCTAAACTAAATTTTAGGTCCAGTTTAACCCTATGAGTGGCAAACCTTCAGCGGCAGAAGTAAGTCCCTCTACACCTGCCCAGCCGTCCAATAAAGAGAAGTGAGTTCCTCTTTAATTCATTCACTTCCTGATTTCTAATATAGCCTTGTGTCTGAGCTGTATCTCTGATCTGAACAGCGGAGAACCTGTAGGTCTGGACTCCAAGTACTTTGAGAGACGAGACGACAGCATTCCTCTCCGCGGTCTCCTACCCAGCATGCATCTAAATAGAGGCAAGCGACCAAAAAGATTTTACCCTGTTAATCCTTATTTATATACTTTTGAGGAGATTTAATACATTTTATATTTGATATAAATGCGTTCTACCTGCAGAAGTCCCTAAGCCTTTGAACACGGCTGGAGTAAAAGCGCCCGCAGCTTCTGCGTATTTCCCAGGATGATGAACAGCACGTTTATATGGACCTCTATTCATCACTACAGTTTGTGTGTGAACGCCACTACTAAGATGCTACGGCATTGCAAAGTGATGGTCTTGTTTGTTTCAAATATTTTCAACAATTTATTAAAACAGATTTATTTTTAAAACCATTTCTCAATATTTTTATAAGGAGATTCCTTGAATGATAACCCTAAACATGGGACCAGTTTATATGGTGCTGTTTTTGGTCCTTTAAGTCTACGGTGCCTAAAAACCCTCTTTTAAGTGTCTTAAACTTGTTTGTGCCATACATGAACTTTCACCTTTTGCCAAATAGTCAGAGCTGCCGTTTTGTATTCTCAAATAGTGCCATTCATTCAATTCATTTGGCTTTTTTATTGTAGGTATAAAGTACTTGATTGGTTGATGACAAACTGACTATGGTTTGCTGTGTAAAGCTGTATATATTATTGTGTGTACATTTATATTGTATTTATGGTTTAACCTTTAACCTGTTCATCATGGATTGCAGTTTGGCTGCTTGTTCATCAGTTGTGAAGTTTTAGGACTTTAAGTGAATAAATGCTAATATACAGTTTGAAAAATTGTTTGCCTTTTACTATGGAACGGAAATATAAAAACACAACAATCGCACATACAGCCATGGTATATCGTTTTTTTGACCGACCAATGTAAATGTTAAAATTTATAATGAAGACGGC
Source organism: Pimephales promelas (assembly GCF_988280905.1). NCBI lineage: Eukaryota > Metazoa > Chordata > Actinopteri > Cypriniformes > Leuciscidae > Pimephales > Pimephales promelas. The sequence goes on along the minus strand of NC_142770.1, from coordinate 7,008,489 downwards.
ACAACAAAACCACAGAACATAAAAAAGCACACTGTATTCTGAGACGTAAAGAATATATTACAGGAAATCACCTCATAAATATCCAAACCACACAACTAATATTACAGATGAACTCATTTGTCTTGTGTTAATAAAATATAAATTTGGTGAAATGTATCTTAAAACAAGCCATTCATCTGCCTCTATGAAAACCCAAAAATATATTGAGATATTTATAATGGCATAAATGCTACGTGGGATCTCAATATCTCAGCTCTGGAAGGGCCATACAGGTTTGCCACGGGTCCAGGACTGTTTGCACTGGGGAAACCTCCAGGTCGGGGAGGGTTAGCACCTGTACAGGACACACACACACCTGATCCATGATACATCAAATGTCAGTCACTAAGGTGGCAGAGACAGCTTCCAGCACAGAGAATCATGGGAAAGAATACATACACTGCCGTTCAGAGTTTCAAGAAGATTGGAGAAACTTATTTTTTCGCACAAAAAAAAAAAAAACCGACAGGGGTTACACTGTCGTTTTTTTGGGGGGGTCGAAATTTTGAGTTTCTCTGATCTTCTTGAAACTCTGGATTCTGATAGAGGGCCATGGGACTTAGACCTTAGTGCCAAAATGGGGACCCTTCCAGAGCTGAGATATTGAGATCCCACGTAGCATTTATGCCATTATAAATATCTCAATATCTCAGCATAAATATCTCAATATCTCAGCTCTGGAAGGGTCTAGAGCCTCCATTTTGGCACTCAGGTGTAAGTCTCATGGCCCTCTATCAGAATCCAGAGTTTCAAGAAGATTGGAGAAACTTTTTTTCACACCAAAAAAAAAACTAAAGGGGTACCACTGTCGTGCAAAAATGGAGGCTCTAGACCCTTCCAGAGCTGAGATATTGAGATATTTAGCATAAATGCTACGTGAGATCTCAATATCTCATCTCAGTGCACATTTCACTATCTCTATTTATAATTTCTGAACATTAAATCTCAGAGTTTATTCACCCTGTTACGTGCCCAAAGAACTGGTACAGATAAGATGGCTTCTGTAACCATTCCAGCAGCTGATTGGTGATTCAACGGCTGATTGGATCTTGAAACTCCTCCTACTCGTCAGTGGCTGCAGCTGGCTGGGCTCTTTAAAAAGCCTAGTTTTAGCTCTGTTCACTCACTGTTCTCTGCTCCTGCGGTTGGTGAGCTTTGTGTCCCTTTGTAAGGAACTGTCATTAGATGCATGTGGCTCTTTTTGTCTTGGTTTCTTGTATGTTAACTGAAGTTCTCTACAGGCTCCTTGGGTAGATGGAGATTTGGTGCAGAAGCTGAAGGTTGAAGTTCAGGGTCTTCAGAGTGCAAAATCATGTTCAGACGTAACCTGTCTTGACCTAGATCCAAACAGACAAACCTATTTACAATCCAGGACAAACAGGTGAGCTGTGAATGACCCTTGGTTGAAGCTATCATCTTCAAATGCATTATGCAATATATGTGAGTTTGTTGGTATCTTTGCAGTTAATTTCACAGTTGTCTCCGTGGATCCCAAATTTGTGCCTTTTGATCAAATGGTAAGTCCAGATGTTTCACCATTTTGAGTTTTCTGACCATAAATGAAAAGCAAATTAAATGCAGGTTCTTTAAAGATGCATAAATATCAACTGCTTTTGAATGTTTATTATTCCTGTTTCTCTTGCAGTACAATCTGGTCGTGGTGGAGGCGAGTTTGCTTCGGTGGAAGACTATGAATGGAGCCAATGCAGCTTTTTGCGTTTTTCTTTCTTTGCAGATTTTTCTCTGAGCTGTTAATTTGTTTTAAGATGGGTATGTACCCACTAAAGCAGGGATTCTCAACTCCAGTCCTCATGACCCACTGCTCTGCATATTGTGTATGTCTCCCTTATTTAACACACCTGATTCAGAGCTGAATCAGGTGTGTTAAATAAGGGAGACATACACAATATGCAGAGCAGTGGGTCATGAGGACTGGAGTTGGGTTTTATTGCCGACCGAGAAGTCTCCCAAGTTTTTGAGGTGAAAGATTTGACGTGACTGAAAGTTGAGTGATGCTTTATTTTCTTGTCTTGTGGTTGGTCAGTTCTTTATCTTGTTGTGATGTTTCCCAGATATACACATGGCCAACCTGTACCTGGTCAAGCCTTAGTGGAAGTGCGCTGTGATCCATAATTTGACCAGGCCAGACAGTGCCTGACTCAAACTGCAAAGGTGTGTGACTCCTGCCTTCCTGCTGAGGTTTTTCCTTATGCCTATGCTTGACTTATGCCTATGCTTGACTTAATAGTCTCTTTGTTCTCCTACCAGATGAATGCCATGGGCAGTGCCTCTCTGACTGTTGATACGTCAGTGTTTTTCAACACCAAATGGAAGACACCTTTCTTGTGAATGTTACTGAGGGGGGAACAGGTGAGGTATTGGCTGATCTGAACCTTATGATCTTTACGAGACATCCACTTTAAGCTGCAAAGTTTGATATTTTCCACCGTTTGTTTGGATTTTCTCTCGCAGATATAATGTCAATCTGAAACTGTGTCCCTTGCGTTTGTAGTCGGCAAAGTCTCATTTGTGGACCTCCTGGTTTCTTATTTTGAACCTGGATCAATGCTTAATGGAAAGGTAAGCAAAATGTCATCCCTTATCGCAGAAGCCTTCAAATTGGTTCCCTTTCCTTTCCTTGATCTTTCCTAACAGATCTACGTGACTTGACAAAGCTGTATTTCTCTTGGAGGGGAGCAACTGGCCCAACAAACTGCTGTTGAATCTAACCACAAACCAGAATGGATGGGCTGTGTTCTCCCTCAAACACTGCTAATCTTAAGGCTGATCTGAATCTGGTGGTAAGACTTGTATTTTGTAAAAATGAAGATTTTTCTCTAGCATGAAACTGATTAAGTTTGATCTTCCCCAGGCGAGTGCTAATTTTTTTTTTTTATGGCTATAGATACAACGGTTGCTTCTCCCGACAACCCATTGGTTGGTGATCAGACTATAGTGACGCTCAATCAGCTGCTTAAATGTGGTGCTTTGTTTCCAGTGACTGGAGTATTCACTTGTTGGAGAGGCTGGTAGCTACAGCGCTGACAAGCTACATGGTGAGTGGACATCAGTTTCGTTATGTTTGTTTTCTGTCAGGTCTTATCCAAAGGAGTGATCGTCCTTCATGGGTTTCAGACGGTTAAAGCAAAGGCTGGTGATGCAGTCACAAGCGGCTCTGTGACGTTCCAGTTGTTGGTGAGTGTCTATGGTTCCAGCAGTGCAGATTCTGGTCTACAGTGTTTTTCTCAGTGAGAATGTAGTTGCTGCTAGTGTGGCGTTTGACATGTGGCTATTTTTCTATTTTTTTGTTTTAGGTGTCTCTGCAGTTTTCTCTGGCTATGGCAGTTCTTGTGGAGGGAGATGTTCTGATGATTTCAGGATCTTGGAGCCAGGAAGATGTCAGTGCTGAAATGGTATTTTTGTAAAAAATAAAGTTAAAAAAAAAACTGCAAAAATTAAAGTACTTTTTAAAATGTTGTCTTTTTTTGTGTTGTAATTTTTTTTCTTGGCGTTATATACTGAATTTTATTTTTTCTCTACATTTCTCCACTTGACAACTCTGTGGATTTTATTACAGATGTAAATTTATACAATACAAATTGTACCAAAGCAGCTTCACACTGATAATATGAAAGTAATACAACACAGATCAAAAGCAAGGCAACAGTGGCAAGGAACCAAAACTCCATCAGGTGATTGAATGGAGAAAAAAACCTTGGGAGAACCCAGGCTCAGACAGGGGCCAGTTCTCCTCTGGCTAACATGCATATTGTTTCAAAGCAGCTGTACAGACAGTGCATATCAGAACAGTACATGGAAAAAATACATTTAGTTAGTCATGTAATATTAAGGGCATAATATATCGCCGGCATTGAGTCATCTCTTCAAAGGTGTTGGTCTTCTCATCACAGGCGTTGGGGCATCTAAATTCTCCATGAGAGGTTGATACAAATCTGGACCTGATGAATGCCATATTATAAATTTTATTATACATATAGATATTATAGATTCTATTATGGATATAGATTTGTACAATACAAATTGCTTCACAGTGATAACATGAAAGTGATACAACACAGGTCAATAATATTGTTGAATATTAAATTTCCCCGACTAAGCAAGCCAAAAGCAAGCCAACAGTTGCAAGGAACCAGAACTCCATCAGGTGATTGACTGGAGAAAAAAAACCTTGGGAGAACCCAGGCTCAGTCAGGCATAATAAGTAAAGGCATAATATATTATTCAGGGCATTTATGCTATCATAAATATCTCAATATCAAGGCTCTGGAAGGGTCTAGAGCCTCCATTTTTGCACTCAGGTGTAAGTCTCATGGCCCTCTATCAGAATGCAGAGTTTCAAGAAGATTGGGGATACTTAATTTTTCGCCCAAAAAAAAAAAAAAACGTAAGGGGTAACACTGTCGTTTTTTTTTCTGGTCGAAATTTTGATTTTCGATATCTCAGCTCTGGAAGGGTCTAGAGCCTCCATTTTTGCACTCAGGTGTAAGTCTCATGGCCCTCTATCAGAATGCAGAGTTTCAAGAAGATTGGGGATACTTAATTTTTCGCCCAAAAAAAAAAATGTAAGGGGTAACACTGTCGTTTTTTTTTTCTGGTCGAAATTTTGATTTTCGATATCTCAGCTCTGGAAGGGTCTAGAGCCTCCATTTTTGCACTCAGGTGTAAGTCTCATGGCCCTCTATCAGAATGCAGAGTTTCAAGAAGATTGGGGATACTTAATTTTTCGCCCCAAAAAAAAAAACGTAAGGGGTAACACTGTCGTTTTTTTTTCTGGTCGAAATTTTGATTTTCGATATCTCAGCTCTGGAAGGGTCTAGAGCCTCCATTTTTGCACTCAGGTGTAAGTCTCATGGCCCTCTATCAGAATGCAGAGTTTCAAGAAGATTGGGGATACTTAATTTTTCGCCCCAAAAAAAAAAACGTAAGGGGTAACACTGTCGTTTTTTTTTCTGGTCGAAATTTTGATTTTCGATATCTCAGCTCTGGAAGGGTCTAGAATCTCCATTTTTGCACTCAGGTGTAAGTCTCATGGCCCTCTATCAGAATGCAGAGTTTCAAGAAGATTGGGGATACTTAATTTTTCGCCCAAAAAAAAAAACGTAAGGGGTAACACTGTCGTTTTTTTTCTGGTCGAAATTTTGATTTTCGATATCTCAACTCTGGAAGGGTCTAGAGCCTCCATTTTTGCACTCAGGTGTAAGTCTCATGGCCCTCTATCAGAATGCAGAGTTTCAAGAAGATTGGGGATACTTAATTTTTCACCCAAAAAAAAAAAACGTAAGGGGTAACACTGTCGTTTTTTTTTCTGGTCGAAATTTTGATTTTCGATATCTCAGCTCTGGAAGGGTCTAGAGCCTCCATTTTTGCACTCAGGTGTAAGTCTCATGGCCCTCTATCAGAATGCAGAGTTTCAAGAAGATTGGGGATACTTAATTTTTCGCCCAAAAAAAAAACGTAAGGGGTACCACTGTCGTTTTTTTTCGGGCCGAATTTTTGAGTTTCGATATCTCAGCTTTGGAAGGGGCTAGAGCCTCCATTTTTGCACTCAGGTCTAAGTCTCATGGCCCTCTATCAGAATTTGGGAAGATTGGAGAAACTTAATTTTTCGCCCAAAAAAAAAATGTAAGGGGTACCACTGTCGTTTTTTTTTCGGGCCGAATTTTTGAGTTTCGATATCTCAGCTCTGGAAGGGGCTAGAGCCTCCATTTTTGCACTCAGGTCTAAGTCTCATGGCCCTCTATCAGAATTTGGGAAGATTGGAGAAACTTAATTTTTCGCCCAAAAAAAAAAACGTAAGGGGTACCACTGTCGTTTTTTTTTCGGGCCGAATTTTTGAGTTTCGATATCTCAGCTCTGGAAGGGGCTAGAGCCTCCATTTTTGCACTCAGGTCTAAGTCTCATGGCCCTCTATCAGAATTTGTGAAGATTGGAGAAACTTAATTTTTCGCCCAAAAAAAAAAAACGTAAGGGGTACCACTGTCGTTTTTTTTTCGGGCCGAATTTTTGAGTTTCGATATCTCAGCTCTGGAAGGGGCTAGAGCCTCCATTTTTGCACTCAGGTCTAAGTCTCATGGCCCTCTATCAGAATTTGGGAAGATTGGAGAAACTTAATTTTTCGCCCAAAAAAAAAAAACGTAAGGGGTACCACTGTCGTTTTTTTTTCGGGCCGAATTTTTGAGTTTCGATATCTCAGCTCTGGAAGGGGCTAGAGCCTCCATTTTTGCACTCAGGTCTAAGTCTCATGGCCCTCTATCAGAATTTGGGAAGATTGGAGAAACTTAATTTTTCGCCCAAAAAAAAAAACGTTAGGGGTACCACTGTCGTTTTTTTTTTCGGGCCGAATTTTTGAGTTTCGATATCTCAGCTCTGGAAGGGGCTAGAGCCTCCATTTTTGCACTCAGGTCTAAGTCTCATGGCCCTCTATCAGAATTAGGGAAGATTGGAGAAACTTAATTTTTCGCCCAAAAAAAAAAAACGTAAGGGGTACCACTGTCGTTTTTTTTTCGGGCCGAATTTTTGAGTTTCGATATCTCAGCTCTGGAAGGGGCTAGAGCCTCCATTTTTGCACTCAGGTCTAAGTCTCATGGCCCTCTATCAGAATTTGGGAAGATTGGAGAAACTTAATTTTTCGCCAAAAAAAAAAAACGTAAGGGGTACCACTGTCGTTTTTTTTTCGGGCCGAATTTTTTAGTTTCGATATCTCAGCTCTGGAAGGGGCTAGAGCCTCCATTTTTGCACTCAGGTCTAAGTCTCATGGCCCTCTATCAGAATTTGGGAAGATTGGAGAAACTTAATTTTTCGCCCAAAAAAAAAAAACGTAAGGGGTAACACTGTCGTTTTTTTTTTTCTGGTCGAAATTTTGATTTTCGATATCTCAGCTCTGGAAGGGTCTAGAGCCTCCATTTTTGCACTCAGGTGTAAGTCTCATGGCCCTCTATCAGAATGCAGAGTTTCAAGAAGATTGGGGATACTTAATTTTTCGCCCCCCCAAAAAAAACGTAAGGGGTAACACTGTCGTTTTTTTTTCTGGTCGAAATTTTGATTTTCGATATCTCAGCTCTGGAAGGGTCTAGAATCTCCATTTTTGCACTCAGGTGTAAGTCTCATGGCCCTCTATCAGAATGCAGAGTTTCAAGAAGATTGGGGATACTTAATTTTTCGCCCCAAAAAAAAAACGTAAGGGGTAACACTGTCGTTTTTTTTTCTGGTCGAAATTTTGATTTTCGATATCTCAGCTCTGGAAGGGTCTAGAGCCTCCATTTTTGCACTCAGGTGTAAGTCTCATGGCCCTCTATCAGAATGCAGAGTTTCAAGAAGATTGGGGATACTTAATTTTTCGCCCAAAAAAAAAAAACGTAAGGGGTAACACTGTCGTTTTTTTTTCTGGTCGAAATTTTGATTTTCGATATCTCAGCTCTGGAAGGGTCTAGAGCCTCCATTTTTGCACTCAGGTGTAAGTCTCATGGCCCTCTATCAAAATGCAGAGTTTCAAGAAGATTGGGGATACTTAATTTTTCGCCCAAAAAAAAAAACGTAAGGGGTAACACTGTCGTTTTTTTTTCTGGTCGAAATTTTGATTTTCGATATCTCAGCTCTGGAAGGGTCTAGAGCCTCCATTTTTGCACTCAGGTGTAAGTCTCATGGCCCTCTATCAGAATGCAGAGTTTCAAGAAGATTGGGGATACTTAATTTTTCGCCCAAAAAAAAAAACGTAAGGGGTAACACTGTCGTTTTTTTTTCTGGTCGAAATTTTGATTTTCGATATCTCAGCTCTGGAAGGGTCTAGAGCCTCCATTTTTGCACTCAGGTGTAAGTCTCATGGCCCTCTATCAGAATGCAGAGTTTCAAGAAGATTGGGGATACTTAATTTTTCGCCCAAAAAAAAAAATGTAAGGGGTAACACTGTCGTTTTTTTTTTCTGGTCGAAATTTTGATTTTCGATATCTCAGCTCTGGAAGGGTCTAGAGCCTCCATTTTTGCACTCAGGTGTAAGTCTCATGGCCCTCTATCAGAATGCAGAGTTTCAAGAAGATTGGGGATACTTAATTTTTCGCCCAAAAAAAAAAACGTAAAGGGGTAACACTGTGTTTTTTTTTTCTGGTCGAAATTTTGATTTTCGATATCTCAGCTCTGGAAGGGTCTAGAGCCTCCATTTTTGCACTCAGGTGTAAGTCTCATGGCCCTCTATCAGAATGCAGAGTTTCAAGAAGATTGGGGATAGTTAATTTTTCGGCCCAAAAAAAAAAACGTAAGGGGTAACACTGTCGTTTTTTTTTCTGGTCGAAATTTTGATTTTCGATATCTCAGCTCTGGAAGGGTCTAGAATCTCCATTTTTGCACTCAGGTGTAAGTCTCATGGCCCTCTATCAGAATGCAGAGTTTCAAGAAGATTGGGGATACTTAATTTTTCGCCCAAAAAAAAAAACGTAAGGGGTAACACTGTCGTTTTTTTTCTGGTCGAAATTTTGATTTTCGATATCTCAACTCTGGAAGGGTCTAGAGCCTCCATTTTTGCACTCAGGTGTAAGTCTCATGGCCCTCTATCAGAATGCAGAGTTTCAAGAAGATTGGGGATACTTAATTTTTCACCCAAAAAAAAAAAAACGTAAGGGGTAACACTGTCGTTTTTTTTTCTGGTCGAAATTTTGATTTTCGATATCTCAGCTCTGGAAGGGTCTAGAGCCTCCATTTTTGCACTCAGGTGTAAGTCTCATGGCCCTCTATCAGAATGCAGAGTTTCAAGAAGATTGGGGATACTTAATTTTTCGCCCAAAAAAAAAAATGTAAGGGGTAACACTGTCGTTTTTTTTTTTCTGGTCGAAATTTTGATTTTCGATATCTCAGCTCTGGAAGGGTCTAGAGCCTCCATTTTTGCACCCAGGTGTAAGTCTCATGGCCCTCTATCAGAATGCAGAGTTTCAAGAAGATTGGGGATACTTAATTTTTCGCCCAAAAAAAAAAACGTAAAGGGGTAACACTGTGTTTTTTTTTTCTGGTCGAAATTTTGATTTTCGATATCTCAGTTTTGGAAGGGTCTAGAGCCTCCATTTTTGCACTCAGGTGTAAGTCTCATGGCCCTCTATCAGAATGCAGAGTTTCAAGAAGATTGGGGATACTTAATTTTTCGCCCAAAAAAAAAAAACGTAAGGGGTAACACTGTCGTTTTTTTTTCTGGTTGAAATTTTGATTTTCGATATCTCAGCTCTGGAAGGGTCTTGAGCCTCCATTTTTGCACTCAGGTGTAAGTCTCATGGCCCTCTATCAGAATGCAGAGTTTCAAGAAGATTGGGGATAGTTAATTTTTCGCCCCAAAAAAAAAAACGTAAGGGGTAACACTGTCGTTTTTTTTTCTGGTCGAAATTTTGATTTTCGATATCTCAGCTCTGGAAGGGTCTAGAATCTCCATTTTTGCACTCAGGTGTAAGTCTCATGGCCCTCTATCAGAATGCAGAGTTTCAAGAAGATTGGGGATACTTAATTTTTCGCCCAAAAAAAAAAACTTAAGGGGTAACACTGTCGTTTTTTTTCTGGTCGAAATTTTGATTTTCGATATCTCAACTCTGGAAGGGTCTAGAGCCTCCATTTTTGCACTCAGGTGTAAGTCTCATGGCCCTCTATCAGAATGCAGAGTTTCAAGAAGATTGGGGATACTTAATTTTTCACCCAAAAAAAAAAAACGTAAGGGGTAACACTGTCGTTTTTTTTTCTGGTCGAAATTTTGATTTTCGATATCTCAGCTCTGGAAGGGTCTAGAGCCTCCATTTTTGCACTCAGGTGTAAGTCTCATGGCCCTCTATCAGAATGCAGAGTTTCAAGAAGATTGGGGATACTTAATTTTTCGCCCAAAAAAAAAAACATAAGGGGTAACAATGTCGTTTTTTTTTCTGGTCGAAATTTTGATTTTCGATATCTCAGCTCTGGAAGGGTCTAGAGCCTCCATTTTTGCACTCAGGTGTAAGTCTCATGGCCCTCTATCAGAATGCACAGTTTCAAGAAGATTGGGGTTACTTAATTTTTCGCCCCAAAAAAAAAAACGTAAGGGGTAACACTGTCGTTTTTTTTTCTGGTCGAAATTTTGATTTTCGATATCTCAGCTCTGGAAGGGTCTAGAGCCTCCATTTTTGCACTCAGGTGTAAGTCTCATGGCCCTCTGTCAGAATGCAGAGTTTCAAGAAGATTGGGGATACTTAATTTTTCGCCCAAAAAAAAAAAACGTAAGGGGTAACACTGTCGGTTTTTTTTCTGGTCGAAATTTTGATTTTCGATATCTCAGCTCTGGAAGGGTCTAGAGCCTCCATTTTTGCACTCAGGTGTAAGTCTCATGGCCCTCTATCAGAATGCAGAGTTTCAAGAAGATTGGGGATACTTAATTTTTCGCCCCAAAAAAAAAAACGTAAGGGGTAACACTGTCGTTTTTTTTTCTGGTCGAAATTTTGATTTTCGATATCTCAGCTCTGGAAGGGTCTAGAGCCTCAATTTTTGCACTCAGGTGTAAGTCTCATGGCCCTCTATCAGAATGCAGAGTTTCAAGAAGATTGGGGATACTTAATTTTTCGCCCAAAAAAAAAAACGTAAGGGGTAACACTGTCGTTTTTTTTTTCTGGTCGAAATTTTGATTTTCGATATCTCAGCTCTGGAAGGGTCTAGAGCCTCCATTTTTGCACTCAGGTGTAAGTCTCATGGCCCTCTGTCAGAATGCAGAGTTTCAAGAAGATTGGGGATACTTAATTTTTCGCCCAAAAAAAAAAAACGTAAGGGGTAACACTGTCGTTTTTTTTTCTGGTCGAAATTTTGATTTTCGATATCTCAGCTCTGGAAGGGTCTAGAGCCTCCATTTTTGCACTCAGGTGTAGGTCTCATGGCCCTCTATCAGAATGCAGAGTTTCAAGAAGATTGGGTATACTTAATTTTTCGCCCAAAAAAAAAAACGTAAGGGGTAACACTGTCGTTTTTTTTTCTGGTCGAAATTTTGATTTTCGATATCTCAGCTCTGGAAGGGTCTAGAGCCTCCATTTTTGCACTCAGGTGTAAGTCTCATGGCCCTCTATCAGAATGCAGAGTTTCAAGAAGATTGGGGATACTTAATTTTTCGCCCAAAAAAAAAAACGTAAGGGGTAACACTGTCGTTTTTTTTTCTGGTCTAAATTTTGATTTTCGATATCTCAGCTCTGGAAGGGTCTAGAGCCTCCATTTTTGCACTCAGGTGTAAGTCTCATGGCCCTCTATCAGAATGCAGAGTTTCAAGAAGATTGGGGATACTTAATTTTTCGCCCAAAAAAAAAAACGTAAGGGGTAACACTGTCGTTTTTTTTTCTGGTCGAAATTTTGATTTTCGATATCTCAGCTCTGGAAGGGTCTAGAGCCTCCATTTTTGCACTCTGGTTTAAGTCTCATGGCCCTCTATCAGAATGCAGAGTTTCAAGAAGATTGGGGATACTTAATTTTTCGCCCCAAAAAAAAAAACGTAAGGGGTAACACTGTCGTTTTTTTTTCTGGTCGAAATTTTGATTTTCGATATCTCAGCTCTGGAAGGGTCTAGAGCCTCCATTTTTCCACTCAGGTGTAAGTCTCATGGCCCTCTATCAGAATGCAGAGTTTCAAGAAGATTGGGGATACTTAATTTTTCGCCCAAAAAAAAAAACGTAAGGGGTAACACTGTCGTTTTTTTTTTCTGGTCGAAATTTTGATTTTCGATATCTCAGCTCTGGAAGGGTCTAGAGCCTCCATTTTTGCACCCAGGTGTAAGTCTCATGGCCCTCTATCAGAATGCAGAGTTTCAAGAAGATTGGGGATACTTAATTTTTCGCCCAAAAAAAAAAACGTAAAGGGGTAACACTGTGTTTTTTTTTTTCTGGTCGAAATTTTGATTTTCGATATCTCAGCTCTGGAAGGGTCTAGAGCCTCCATTTTTGCACTCAGGTGTAAGTCTCATGGCCCTCTATCAGAATGCAGAGTTTCAAGAAGATTGGGGATACTTAATTTTTCGCCCAAAAAAAAAAAAACGTAAGGGGTAACACTGTCGTTTTTTTTTCTGGTTGAAATTTTGATTTTCGATATCTCAGCTCTGGAAGGGTCTTGAGCCTCCATTTTTGCACTCAGGTGTAAGTCTCATGGCCCTCTATCAGAATGCAGAGTTTCAAGAAGATTGGGGATACTTAATTTTTCGCCCCAAAAAAAAAAACGTAAGGGGTAACACTGTCGTTTTTTTTTCTGGTCGAAATTTTGATTTTCGATATCTCAGCTCTGGAAGGGTCTAGAATCTCCATTTTTGCACTCAGGTGTAAGTCTCATGGCCCTCTATCAGAATGCAGAGTTTCAAGAAGATTGGGGATACTTAATTTTTCGCCCAAAAAAAAAAACGTAAGGGGTAACACTGTCGTTTTTTTTCTGGTCGAAATTTTGATTTTCGATATCTCAACTCTGGAAGGGTCTAGAGCCTCCATTTTTGCACTCAGGTGTAAGTCTCATGGCCCTCTATCAGAATGCAGAGTTTCAAGAAGATTGGGGATACTTAATTTTTCGCCCAAAAAAAAAAAACGTAAGGGGTAACACTGTCGTTTTTTTTTCTGGTCGAAATTTTGATTTTCGATATCTCAGCTCTGGAAGGGTCTAGAGCCTCCATTTTTGCACTCAGGTGTAAGTCTCATGGCCCTCTATCAGAATGCAGAGTTTCAAGAAGATTGGGGATACTTAATTTTTCGCCCAAAAAAAAAACATAAGGGGTAACATTGTCGTTTTTTTTCTGGTCGAAATTTTGATTTTCGATATCTCAGCTCTGGAAGGGTCTAGAGCCTCCATTTTTGCACTCAGGTGTAAGTCTCATGGCCCTCTATCAGAATGCAGAGTTTCAAGAAGATTGGGGATACTTAATTTTTCGCCCCAAAAAAAAAAAACGTAAGGGGTAACACTGTCGTTTTTTTTTCTGGTCGAAATTTTGATTTTCGATATCTCAGCTCTGGAAGGGTCTAGAGCCTCCATTTTTGCACTCAGGTGTAAGTCTCATGGCCCTCTGTCAGAATGCAGAGTTTCAAGAAGATTGGGGATACTTAATTTTTCGCCCAAAAAAAAAAAAACGTAAGGGGTAACACTGTCGTTTTTTTTTTCTGGTCGAAATTTTGATTTTCGATATCTCAGCTCTGGAAGGGTCTAGAGCCTCCATTTTTGCACTCAGGTGTAAGTCTCATGGCCCTCTATCAGAATGCAGAGTTTCAAGAAGATTGGGGATACTTAATTTTTCGCCCAAAAAAAAAAAACGTAAGGGGTAACACTGTCGTTTTTTTTTCTGGTCGAAATTTTGATTTTCGATATCTCAGCTCTGGAAGGGTCTAGAGCCTCCATTTTTGCACTCAGGTGTAAGTCTCATGGCCCTCTATCAGAATGCAGAGTTTCAAGAAGATTGGGGATACTTAATTTTTCGCCCAAAAAAAAAAAACGTAAGGGGTAACACTGTCGTTTTTTTTTCTGGTCGAAATTTTGATTTTCGATATCTCAGCTCTGGAAGGGTCTAGAGCCTCCATTTTTGCACTCAGGTGTAAGTCTCATGGCCCTCTATCAGAATGCAGAGTTTCAAGAAGATTGGGGATACTTAATTTTTCGCACAAAAAAAAAAAACGTAAGGGGTAACACTGTCGTTTTTTTTTTCTGGTCGAAATTTTGATTTTCGATATCTCAGCTCTGGAAGGGTCTAGAGCCTCCATTTTTGCACTCAGGTGTAAGTCTCATGGCCCTCTGTCAGAATGCAGAGTTTCAAGAAGATTGGGGATACTTAATTTTTCGCCCAAAAAAAAAAAACGTAAGGGGTAACACTGTCGTTTTTTTTTCTGGTCGAAATTTTGATTTTCGATATCTCAGCTCTGGAAGGGTCTAGAGCCTCCATTTTTGCACTCAGGTGTAAGTCTCATGGCCCTCTATCAGAATGCAGAGTTTCAAGAAGATTGGGTATACTTAATTTTTCGCCCCAAAAAAAAAACGTAAGGGGTAACACTGTCGTTTTTTTTTCTGGTCGAAATTTTGATTTTCGATATCTCAGCTCTGGAAGGGTCTAGAGCCTCCATTTTTGCACTCAGGTGTAAGTCTCATGGCCCTCTATCAGAATGCAGAGTTTCAAGAAGATTGGGGATACTTAATTTTTCGCCCAAAAAAAAAAACGTAAGGGGTAACACTGTCGTTTTGTTTTCTGGTCTAAATTTTGATTTTCGATATCTCAGCTCTGGAAGGGTCTAGAGCCTCCATTTTTGCACTCAGGTGTAAGTCTCATGGCCCTCTATCAGAATGCAGAGTTTCAAGAAGATTGGGGATACTTAATTTTTCGCCCAAAAAAAAAAACGTAAGGGGTAACACTGTCGTTTTTTTTTCTGGTCGAAATTTTGATTTTCGATATCTCAGCTCTGGAAGGGTCTAGAGCCTCCATTTTTGCACTCAGGTGTAAGTCTCATGGCCCTCTATCAGAATGCAGAGTTTCAAGAAGATTGGGGATACTTAATTTTTCGCCCAAAAAAAAAAAACGTAAGGGGTAACACTGTCGTTTTTTTTTCTGGTCGAAATTTTGATTTTCGATATCTCAGCTCTGGAAGGGTCTAGAGCCTCCATTTTTCCACTCAGGTGTAAGTCTCATGGCCCTCTATCAGAATGCAGAGTTTCAAGAAGATTGGGGATACTTAATTTTTCGCCCAAAAAAAAAAACGTAAGGGGTAACACTGTCGTTTTTTTTTCTGGTCGAAATTTTGATTTTCGATATCTCAGCTCTGGAAGGGTCTAGAGCCTCCATTTTTGCACTCAGGTGTAAGTCTCATGGCCCTCTATCAGAATGCAGACTTTCAAGAAGATTGGGGATACTTAATTTTTCGCCCAAAAAAAAAAACGTAAGGGGTAACACTGTGTTTTTTTTTTCTGGTCGAAATTTTGATTTTCGATATCTCAGCTCTGGAAGGATCTAGAGCCTCCATTTTTGCACTCAGGTGTAAGTCTCATGGCCCTCTATCAGAATGCAGAGTTTCAAGAAGATTGGGGATACTTAATTTTTAGCCCAAAAAAAAAAACGTAAGGGGTAACACTGTCGTTTTTTTTTTCTGGTCGAAATTTTGATTTTCGATATCTCAGCTCTGGAAGGGTCTAGAGCCTCCATTTTTGCACTCAGGTGTAAGTCTCATGGCCCTCTATCAGAATGCAGAGTTTCAAGAAGATTGGGGATACTTAATTTTTCGCCCCAAAAAAAAAACGTAAGGGGTAACACTGTCGTTTTTTTTTCTGTTCGAAATTTTGATTTTCGATATCTCAGCTCTGGAAGGGTCTAGAGCCTCCATTTTTGCACTCAGGTGTAAGTCTCATGGCCCTCTATCAGAATGCAGAGTTTCAAGAAGATTGGGGATACTTAATTTTTCGCCCAAAAAAAAAAAAACGTAAGGGGTAACACTGTCGTTTTTTTTTCTGGTCGAAATTTTGATTTTCGATATCTCAGCTCTGGAAGGGTCTAGAGCCTCCATTTTTGCACTCAGGTGTAAGTCTCATGGCCCTCTATCAGAATGCAGAGTTTCAAGAAGATTGGGGATACTTAATTTTTCGCCCAAAAAAAAAATTGTAAGGGGTAACACTGTCGTTTTTTTTTCTGGTCGAAATTTTGATTTTCGATATCTCAGCTCTGGAAGGGTCTAGAGCCTCCATTTTTGCACTCAGGTGTAAGTCTCATGGCCCTCTATCAGAATGCAGAGTTTCAAGAAGATTGGGGATACTTAATTTTTCGCCCAAAAAAAAAACGTAAGGGGTAACACTGTCGTTTTTTTTTCTGGTCGAAATTTAGATTTTCGATATCTCAGCTCTGGAAGGGTCTAGAGCCTCCATTTTTGCACTCAGGTGTAAGTCTCATGGCCCTCTATCAGAATGCAGAGTTTCAAGAAGATTGGGGATACTTAATTTTTCGCCCAAAAAAAAAAAATGTAAGGGGTAACACTGTCGTTTTTTTTTTCTGGTCGAAATTTTGATTTTCGATATCTCAGCTCTGGAAGGGTCTAGAGCCTCCATTTTTGCACCCAGGTGTAAGTCTCATGGCCCTCTATCAGAATGCAGAGTTTCAAGAAGATTGGGGATACTTAATTTTTTTGCCCAAAAAAAAAAACGTAAAGGGGTAACACTGTGTTTTTTTTTTCTGGTCGAAATTTTGATTTTCGATATCTCAGCTCTGGAAGGGTCTAGAATCTCCATTTTTGCACTCAGGTGTAAGTCTCATGGCCCTCTATCAGAATGCAGAGTTTCAAGAAGATTGGGGATACTTAATTTTTCGCCCAAAAAAAAAAAACGTAAGGGGTAACACTGTCGTTTTTTTTTCTGGTTGAAATTTTGATTTTCGATATCTCAGCTCTGGAAGGGTCTTGAGCCTCCATTTTTGCACTCAGGTGTAAGTCTCATGGCCCTCTGTCAGAATGCAGAGTTTCAAGAAGATTGGGGATACTTAATTTTTCGCCCAAAAAAAAAAAACGTAAGGGGTAACACTGTCGTTTTTTTTTCTGGTCGAAATTTTGATTTTCGATATCTCAGCTCTGGAAGGGTCTAGAGCCTCCATTTTTGCACTCAGGTGTAGGTCTCATGGCCCTCTATCAGAATGCAGAGTTTCAAGAAGATTGGGTATACTTAATTTTTCGCCCAAAAAAAAAAACGTAAGGGGTAACACTGTCGTTTTTTTTTCTGGTCGAAATTTTGATTTTCGATATCTCAGCTCTGGAAGGGTCTAGAGCCTCCATTTTTGCACTCAGGTGTAAGTCTCATGGCCCTCTATCAGAATGCAGAGTTTCAAGAAGATTGGGGATACTTAATTTTTCGCCCAAAAAAAAAAACGTAAGGGGTAACACTGTCGTTTTTTTTTCTGGTCTAAATTTTGATTTTCGATATCTCAGCTCTGGAAGGGTCTAGAGCCTCCATTTTTGCACTCAGGTGTAAGTCTCATGGCCCTCTATCAGAATGCAGAGTTTCAAGAAGATTGGGGATACTTAATTTTTCGCCCAAAAAAAAAAACGTAAGGGGTAACACTGTCGTTTTTTTTTCTGGTCGAAATTTTGATTTTCGATATCTCAGCTCTGGAAGGGTCTAGAGCCTCCATTTTTGCACTCTGGTTTAAGTCTCATGGCCCTCTATCAGAATGCAGAGTTTCAAGAAGATTGGGGATACTTAATTTTTCGCCCCAAAAAAAAAAACGTAAGGGGTAACACTGTCGTTTTTTTTTCTGGTCGAAATTTTGATTTTCGATATCTCAGCTCTGGAAGGGTCTAGAGCCTCCATTTTTCCACTCAGGTGTAAGTCTCATGGCCCTCTATCAGAATGCAGAGTTTCAAGAAGATTGGGGATACTTAATTTTTCGCCCAAAAAAAAAAACGTAAGGGGTAACACTGTCGTTTTTTTTTTCTGGTCGAAATTTTGATTTTCGATATCTCAGCTCTGGAAGGGTCTAGAGCCTCCATTTTTGCACCCAGGTGTAAGTCTCATGGCCCTCTATCAGAATGCAGAGTTTCAAGAAGATTGGGGATACTTAATTTTTCGCCCAAAAAAAAAAACGTAAAGGGGTAACACTGTGTTTTTTTTTTTCTGGTCGAAATTTTGATTTTCGATATCTCAGCTCTGGAAGGGTCTAGAGCCTCCATTTTTGCACTCAGGTGTAAGTCTCATGGCCCTCTATCAGAATGCAGAGTTTCAAGAAGATTGGGGATACTTAATTTTTCGCCCAAAAAAAAAAAAACGTAAGGGGTAACACTGTCGTTTTTTTTTCTGGTTGAAATTTTGATTTTCGATATCTCAGCTCTGGAAGGGTCTTGAGCCTCCATTTTTGCACTCAGGTGTAAGTCTCATGGCCCTCTATCAGAATGCAGAGTTTCAAGAAGATTGGGGATACTTAATTTTTCGCCCCAAAAAAAAAAACGTAAGGGGTAACACTGTCGTTTTTTTTTCTGGTCGAAATTTTGATTTTCGATATCTCAGCTCTGGAAGGGTCTAGAATCTCCATTTTTGCACTCAGGTGTAAGTCTCATGGCCCTCTATCAGAATGCAGAGTTTCAAGAAGATTGGGGATACTTAATTTTTCGCCCAAAAAAAAAAACGTAAGGGGTAACACTGTCGTTTTTTTTCTGGTCGAAATTTTGATTTTCGATATCTCAACTCTGGAAGGGTCTAGAGCCTCCATTTTTGCACTCAGGTGTAAGTCTCATGGCCCTCTATCAGAATGCAGAGTTTCAAGAAGATTGGGGATACTTAATTTTTCACCCAAAAAAAAAAACGTAAGGGGTAACACTGTCGTTTTTTTTTCTGGTCGAAATTTTGATTTTCGATATCTCAGCTCTGGAAGGGTCTAGAGCCTCCATTTTTGCACTCAGGTGTAAGTCTCATGGCCCTCTATCAGAATGCAGAGTTTCAAGAAGATTGGGGATACTTAATTTTTCGCCCAAAAAAAAAACATAAGGGGTAACATTGTCGTTTTTTTTCTGGTCGAAATTTTGATTTTCGATATCTCAGCTCTGGAAGGGTCTAGAGCCTCCATTTTTGCACTCAGGTGTAAGTCTCATGGCCCTCTATCAGAATGCAGAGTTTCAAGAAGATTGGGGATACTTAATTTTTCGCCCCAAAAAAAAAAAACGTAAGGGGTAACACTGTCGTTTTTTTTTCTGGTCGAAATTTTGATTTTCGATATCTCAGCTCTGGAAGGGTCTAGAGCCTCCATTTTTGCACTCAGGTGTAAGTCTCATGGCCCTCTGTCAGAATGCAGAGTTTCAAGAAGATTGGGGATACTTAATTTTTCGCCCAAAAAAAAAAAAACGTAAGGGGTAACACTGTCGTTTTTTTTTTCTGGTCGAAATTTTGATTTTCGATATCTCAGCTCTGGAAGGGTCTAGAGCCTCCATTTTTGCACTCAGGTGTAAGTCTCATGGCCCTCTATCAGAATGCAGAGTTTCAAGAAGATTGGGGATACTTAATTTTTCGCCCAAAAAAAAAAAACGTAAGGGGTAACACTGTCGTTTTTTTTTCTGGTCGAAATTTTGATTTTCGATATCTCAGCTCTGGAAGGGTCTAGAGCCTCCATTTTTGCACTCAGGTGTAAGTCTCATGGCCCTCTATCAGAATGCAGAGTTTCAAGAAGATTGGGGATACTTAATTTTTCGCCCAAAAAAAAAAACGTAAGGGGTAACACTGTCGTTTTTTTTTCTGGTCGAAATTTTGATTTTCGATATCTCAGCTCTGGAAGGGTCTAGAGCCTCCATTTTTGCACTCAGGTGTAAGTCTCATGGCCCTCTATCAGAATGCAGAGTTTCAAGAAGATTGGGGATACTTAATTTTTCGCACAAAAAAAAAAAACGTAAGGGGTAACACTGTCGTTTTTTTTTTCTGGTCGAAATTTTGATTTTCGATATCTCAGCTCTGGAAGGGTCTAGAGCCTCCATTTTTGCACTCAGGTGTAAGTCTCATGGCCCTCTGTCAGAATGCAGAGTTTCAAGAAGATTGGGGATACTTAATTTTTCGCCCAAAAAAAAAAAACGTAAGGGGTAACACTGTCGTTTTTTTTTCTGGTCGAAATTTTGATTTTCGATATCTCAGCTCTGGAAGGGTCTAGAGCCTCCATTTTTGCACTCAGGTGTAAGTCTCATGGCCCTCTATCAGAATGCAGAGTTTCAAGAAGATTGGGTATACTTAATTTTTCGCCCAAAAAAAAAAACGTAAGGGGTAACACTGTCGTTTTTTTTTCTGGTCGAAATTTTGATTTTCGATATCTCAGCTCTGGAAGGGTCTAGAGCCTCCATTTTTGCACTCAGGTGTAAGTCTCATGGCCCTCTATCAGAATGCAGAGTTTCAAGAAGATTGGGGATACTTAATTTTTCGCCCAAAAAAAAAAACGTAAGGGGTAACACTGTCGTTTTGTTTTCTGGTCTAAATTTTGATTTTCGATATCTCAGCTCTGGAAGGGTCTAGAGCCTCCATTTTTGCACTCAGGTGTAAGTCTCATGGCCCTCTATCAGAATGCAGAGTTTCAAGAAGATTGGGGATACTTAATTTTTCGCCCAAAAAAAAAAACGTAAGGGGTAACACTGTCGTTTTTTTTTCTGGTCGAAATTTTGATTTTCGATATCTCAGCTCTGGAAGGGTCTAGAGCCTCCATTTTTGCACTCAGGTGTAAGTCTCATGGCCCTCTATCAGAATGCAGAGTTTCAAGAAGATTGGGGATACTTAATTTTTCGCCCAAAAAAAAAAAACGTAAGGGGTAACACTGTCGTTTTTTTTTCTGGTCGAAATTTTGATTTTCGATATCTCAGCTCTGGAAGGGTCTAGAGCCTCCATTTTTCCACTCAGGTGTAAGTCTCATGGCCCTCTATCAGAATGCAGAGTTTCAAGAAGATTGGGGATACTTAATTTTTCGCCCAAAAAAAAAAACGTAAGGGGTAACACTGTCGTTTTTTTTTCTGGTCGAAATTTTGATTTTCGATATCTCAGCTCTGGAAGGGTCTAGAGCCTCCATTTTTGCACTCAGGTGTAAGTCTCATGGCCCTCTATCAGAATGCAGACTTTCAAGAAGATTGGGGATACTTAATTTTTCGCCCAAAAAAAAAAACGTAAGGGGTAACACTGTGTTTTTTTTTTTCTGGTCGAAATTTTGATTTTCGATATCTCAGCTCTGGAAGGGTCTAGAGCCTCCATTTTTGCACTCAGGTGTAAGTCTCATGGCCCTCTATCAGAATGCAGAGTTTCAAGAAGATTGGGGATACTTAATTTTTCGCCCAAAAAAAAAAAAACGTAAGGGGTAACACTGTCGTTTTTTTTTCTGGTTGAAATTTTGATTTTCGATATCTCAGCTCTGGAAGGGTCTTGAGCCTCCATTTTTGCACTCAGGTGTAAGTCTCATGGCCCTCTATCAGAATGCAGAGTTTCAAGAAGATTGGGGATACTTAATTTTTCGCCCCAAAAAAAAAAACGTAAGGGGTAACACTGTCGTTTTTTTTTCTGGTCGAAATTTTGATTTTCGATATCTCAGCTCTGGAAGGGTCTAGAATCTCCATTTTTGCACTCAGGTGTAAGTCTCATGGCCCTCTATCAGAATGCAGAGTTTCAAGAAGATTGGGGATACTTAATTTTTCGCCCAAAAAAAAAAACGTAAGGGGTAACACTGTCGTTTTTTTTCTGGTCGAAATTTTGATTTTCGATATCTCAACTCTGGAAGGGTCTAGAGCCTCCATTTTTGCACTCAGGTGTAAGTCTCATGGCCCTCTATCAGAATGCAGAGTTTCAAGAAGATTGGGGATACTTAATTTTTCACCCAAAAAAAAAAACGTAAGGGGTAACACTGTCGTTTTTTTTTCTGGTCGAAATTTTGATTTTCGATATCTCAGCTCTGGAAGGGTCTAGAGCCTCCATTTTTGCACTCAGGTGTAAGTCTCATGGCCCTCTATCAGAATGCAGAGTTTCAAGAAGATTGGGGATACTTAATTTTTCGCCCAAAAAAAAAACATAAGGGGTAACATTGTCGTTTTTTTTCTGGTCGAAATTTTGATTTTCGATATCTCAGCTCTGGAAGGGTCTAGAGCCTCCATTTTTGCACTCAGGTGTAAGTCTCATGGCCCTCTATCAGAATGCAGAGTTTCAAGAAGATTGGGGATACTTAATTTTTCGCCCCAAAAAAAAAAAACGTAAGGGGTAACACTGTCGTTTTTTTTTCTGGTCGAAATTTTGATTTTCGATATCTCAGCTCTGGAAGGGTCTAGAGCCTCCATTTTTGCACTCAGGTGTAAGTCTCATGGCCCTCTGTCAGAATGCAGAGTTTCAAGAAGATTGGGGATACTTAATTTTTCGCCCAAAAAAAAAAAAACGTAAGGGGTAACACTGTCGTTTTTTTTTTCTGGTCGAAATTTTGATTTTCGATATCTCAGCTCTGGAAGGGTCTAGAGCCTCCATTTTTGCACTCAGGTGTAAGTCTCATGGCCCTCTATCAGAATGCAGAGTTTCAAGAAGATTGGGGATACTTAATTTTTCGCCCAAAAAAAAAAAACGTAAGGGGTAACACTGTCGTTTTTTTTTCTGGTCGAAATTTTGATTTTCGATATCTCAGCTCTGGAAGGGTCTAGAGCCTCCATTTTTGCACTCAGGTGTAAGTCTCATGGCCCTCTATCAGAATGCAGAGTTTCAAGAAGATTGGGGATACTTAATTTTTCGCCCAAAAAAAAAAACGTAAGGGGTAACACTGTCGTTTTTTTTTCTGGTCGAAATTTTGATTTTCGATATCTCAGCTCTGGAAGGGTCTAGAGCCTCCATTTTTGCACTCAGGTGTAAGTCTCATGGCCCTCTATCAGAATGCAGAGTTTCAAGAAGATTGGGGATACTTAATTTTTCGCACAAAAAAAAAAAACGTAAGGGGTAACACTGTCGTTTTTTTTTTCTGGTCGAAATTTTGATTTTCGATATCTCAGCTCTGGAAGGGTCTAGAGCCTCCATTTTTGCACTCAGGTGTAAGTCTCATGGCCCTCTGTCAGAATGCAGAGTTTCAAGAAGATTGGGGATACTTAATTTTTCGCCCAAAAAAAAAAAACGTAAGGGGTAACACTGTCGTTTTTTTTTCTGGTCGAAATTTTGATTTTCGATATCTCAGCTCTGGAAGGGTCTAGAGCCTCCATTTTTGCACTCAGGTGTAAGTCTCATGGCCCTCTATCAGAATGCAGAGTTTCAAGAAGATTGGGTATACTTAATTTTTCGCCCAAAAAAAAAAACGTAAGGGGTAACACTGTCGTTTTTTTTTCTGGTCGAAATTTTGATTTTCGATATCTCAGCTCTGGAAGGGTCTAGAGCCTCCATTTTTGCACTCAGGTGTAAGTCTCATGGCCCTCTATCAGAATGCAGAGTTTCAAGAAGATTGGGGATACTTAATTTTTCGCCCAAAAAAAAAAACGTAAGGGGTAACACTGTCGTTTTGTTTTCTGGTCTAAATTTTGATTTTCGATATCTCAGCTCTGGAAGGGTCTAGAGCCTCCATTTTTGCACTCAGGTGTAAGTCTCATGGCCCTCTATCAGAATGCAGAGTTTCAAGAAGATTGGGGATACTTAATTTTTCGCCCAAAAAAAAAAACGTAAGGGGTAACACTGTCGTTTTTTTTTCTGGTCGAAATTTTGATTTTCGATATCTCAGCTCTGGAAGGGTCTAGAGCCTCCATTTTTGCACTCAGGTGTAAGTCTCATGGCCCTCTATCAGAATGCAGAGTTTCAAGAAGATTGGGGATACTTAATTTTTCGCCCAAAAAAAAAAAACGTAAGGGGTAACACTGTCGTTTTTTTTTCTGGTCGAAATTTTGATTTTCGATATCTCAGCTCTGGAAGGGTCTAGAGCCTCCATTTTTCCACTCAGGTGTAAGTCTCATGGCCCTCTATCAGAATGCAGAGTTTCAAGAAGATTGGGGATACTTAATTTTTCGCCCAAAAAAAAAAACGTAAGGGGTAACACTGTCGTTTTTTTTTCTGGTCGAAATTTTGATTTTCGATATCTCAGCTCTGGAAGGGTCTAGAGCCTCCATTTTTGCACTCAGGTGTAAGTCTCATGGCCCTCTATCAGAATGCAGACTTTCAAGAAGATTGGGGATACTTAATTTTTCGCCCAAAAAAAAAAACGTAAGGGGTAACACTGTGTTTTTTTTTTCTGGTCGAAATTTTGATTTTCGATATCTCAGCTCTGGAAGGATCTAGAGCCTCCATTTTTGCACTCAGGTGTAAGTCTCATGGCCCTCTATCAGAATGCAGAGTTTCAAGAAGATTGGGGATACTTAATTTTTAGCCCAAAAAAAAAAACGTAAGGGGTAACACTGTCGTTTTTTTTTTCTGGTCGAAATTTTGATTTTCGATATCTCAGCTCTGGAAGGGTCTAGAGCCTCCATTTTTGCACTCAGGTGTAAGTCTCATGGCCCTCTATCAGAATGCAGAGTTTCAAGAAGATTGGGGATACTTAATTTTTCGCCCCAAAAAAAAAACGTAAGGGGTAACACTGTCGTTTTTTTTTCTGTTCGAAATTTTGATTTTCGATATCTCAGCTCTGGAAGGGTCTAGAGCCTCCATTTTTGCACTCAGGTGTAAGTCTCATGGCCCTCTATCAGAATGCAGAGTTTCAAGAAGATTGGGGATACTTAATTTTTCGCCCAAAAAAAAAAAAACGTAAGGGGTAACACTGTCGTTTTTTTTTCTGGTCGAAATTTTGATTTTCGATATCTCAGCTCTGGAAGGGTCTAGAGCCTCCATTTTTGCACTCAGGTGTAAGTCTCATGGCCCTCTATCAGAATGCAGAGTTTCAAGAAGATTGGGGATACTTAATTTTTCGCCCAAAAAAAAAATTGTAAGGGGTAACACTGTCGTTTTTTTTTCTGGTCGAAATTTTGATTTTCGATATCTCAGCTCTGGAAGGGTCTAGAGCCTCCATTTTTGCACTCAGGTGTAAGTCTCATGGCCCTCTATCAGAATGCAGAGTTTCAAGAAGATTGGGGATACTTAATTTTTCGCCCAAAAAAAAAACGTAAGGGGTAACACTGTCGTTTTTTTTTCTGGTCGAAATTTAGATTTTCGATATCTCAGCTCTGGAAGGGTCTAGAGCCTCCATTTTTGCACTCAGGTGTAAGTCTCATGGCCCTCTATCAGAATGCAGAGTTTCAAGAAGATTGGGGATACTTAATTTTTCGCCCAAAAAAAAAAAATGTAAGGGGTAACACTGTCGTTTTTTTTTTCTGGTCGAAATTTTGATTTTCGATATCTCAGCTCTGGAAGGGTCTAGAGCCTCCATTTTTGCACCCAGGTGTAAGTCTCATGGCCCTCTATCAGAATGCAGAGTTTCAAGAAGATTGGGGATACTTAATTTTTCGCCCAAAAAAAAAAACGTAAAGGGGTAACACTGTGTTTTTTTTTTCTGGTCGAAATTTTGATTTTCGATATCTCAGCTCTGGAAGGGTCTAGAATCTCCATTTTTGCACTCAGGTGTAAGTCTCATGGCCCTCTATCAGAATGCAGAGTTTCAAGAAGATTGGGGATACTTAATTTTTCGCCCAAAAAAAAAAAACGTAAGGGGTAACACTGTCGTTTTTTTTTCTGGTTGAAATTTTGATTTTCGATATCTCAGCTCTGGAAGGGTCTTGAGCCTCCATTTTTGCACTCAGGTGTAAGTCTCATGGCCCTCTATCAGAATGCAGAGTTTCAAGAAGATTGGGGATAGTTAATTTTTCGCCCCAAAAAAAAAAACGTAAGGGGTAACACTGTCGTTTTTTTTTCTGGTCGAAATTTTGATTTTCGATATCTCAGCTCTGGAAGGGTCTAGAATCTCCATTTTTGCACTCAGGTGTAAGTCTCATGGCCCTCTATCAGAATGCAGAGTTTCAAGAAGATTGGGGATACTTAATTTTTCGCCCAAAAAAAAAAACGTAAGGGGTAACACTGTCGTTTTTTTTCTGGTCGAAATTTTGATTTTCGATATCTCAACTCTGGAAGGGTCTAGAGCCTCCATTTTTGCACTCAGGTGTAAGTCTCATGGCCCTCTATCAGAATGCAGAGTTTCAAGAAGATTGGGGATACTTAATTTTTCACCCAAAAAAAAAAAACGTAAGGGGTAACACTGTCGTTTTTTTTTCTGGTCGAAATTTTGATTTTCGATATCTCAGCTCTGGAAGGGTCTAGAGCCTCCATTTTTGCACTCAGGTGTAAGTCTCATGGCCCTCTATCAGAATGCAGAGTTTCAAGAAGATTGGGGATACTTAATTTTTCGCCCAAAAAAAAAACATAAGGGGTAACAATGTCGTTTTTTTTTCTGGTCGAAATTTTGATTTTCGATATCTCAGCTCTGGAAGGGTCTAGAGCCTCCATTTTTGCACTCAGGTGTAAGTCTCATGGCCCTCTATCAGAATGCAGAGTTTCAAGAAGATTGGGGTTACTTAATTTTTCGCCCCAAAAAAAAAAAACGTAAGGGGTAACACTGTCGTTTTTTTTTCTGGTCGAAATTTTGATTTTCGATATCTCAGCTCTGGAAGGGTCTAGAGCCTCCATTTTTGCACTCAGGTGTAAGTCTCATGGCCCTCTGTCAGAATGCAGAGTTTCAAGAAGATTGGGGATACTTAATTTTTCGCCCAAAAAAAAAAAACGTAAGGGGTAACACTGTCGTTTTTTTTTCTGGTCGAAATTTTGATTTTCGATATCTCAGCTCTGGAAGGGTCTAGAGCCTCCATTTTTGCACTCAGGTGTAAGTCTCATGGCCCTCTATCAGAATGCAGAGTTTCAAGAAGATTGGGGATACTTAATTTTTCGCCCAAAAAAAAAAAACGTAAGGGGTAACACTGTCGTTTTTTTTTCTGGTCGAAATTTTGATTTTCGATATCTCAGCTCTGGAAGGGTCTAGAGCCTCCATTTTTGCACTCAGGTGTAAGTCTCATGGCCCTCTATCAGAATGCAGAGTTTCAAGAAGATTGGGGATACTTAATTTTTCGCCCAAAAAAAAAAAACGTAAGGGGTAACACTGTCGTTTTTTTTTTCTGGTCGAAATTTTGATTTTCGATATCTCAGCTCTGGAAGGGTCTAGAGCCTCCATTTTTGCACTCAGGTGTAAGTCTCATGGCCCTCTGTCAGAATGCAGAGTTTCAAGAAGATTGGGGATACTTAATTTTTCGCCCAAAAAAAAAAACGTAAGGGGTAACACTGTCGTTTTTTTTTCTGGTCGAAATTTTGATTTTCGATATCTCAGCTCTGGAAGGGTCTAGAGCCTCCATTTTTGCACTCAGGTGTAAGTCTCATGGCCCTCTATCAGAATGCAGAGTTTCAAGAAGATTGGGGATACTTAATTTTTCGCCCAAAAAAAAAAAACGTAAGGGGTAACACTGTCGTTTTTTTTTCTGGTCGAAATTTTGATTTTCGATATCTCAGCTCTGGAAGGGTCTAGAGCCTCCATTTTTGCACTCAGGTGTAAGTCTCATGGCCCTCTATCAGAATGCAGAGTTTCAAGAAGATTGGGGATACTTAATTTTTCGCCCAAAAAAAAAAAACGTAAGGGGTAACACTGTCGTTTTTTTTTTCTGGTCGAAATTTTGATTTTCGATATCTCAGCTCTGGAAGGGTCTAGAGCCTCCATTTTTGCACTCAGGTGTAAGTCTCATGGCCCTCTGTCAGAATGCAGAGTTTCAAGAAGATTGGGGATACTTAATTTTTCGCCCAAAAAAAAAAACGTAAGGGGTAACACTGTCGTTTTTTTTTCTGGTCGAAATTTTGATTTTCGATATCTCAGCTCTGGAAGGGTCTAGAGCCTCCATTTTTGCACTCAGGTGTAAGTCTCATGGCCCTCTATCAGAATGCAGAGTTTCAAGAAGATTGGGGATACTTAATTTTTCGCCCAAAAAAAAAAACGTAAGGGGTAACACTGTCGTTTTTTTTTCTGGTCGAAATTTTGATTTTCGATATCTCAGCTCTGGAAGGGTCTAGAGCCTCCATTTTTGCACTCAGGTGTAAGTCTCATGGCCCTCTATCAGAATGCAGAGTTTCAAGAAGATTGGGGATACTTAATTTTTCGCCCAAAAAAAAAAACGTAAGGGGTAACACTGTCGTTTTTTTTTCTGGTCTAAATTTTGATTTTCGATATCTCAGCTCTGGAAGGGTCTAGAGCCTCCATTTTTGCACTCAGGTGTAAGTCTCATGGCCCTCTATCAGAATGCAGAGTTTCAAGAAGATTGGGGATACTTAATTTTTCGCCCAAAAAAAAAAACGTAAGGGGTAACACTGTCGTTTTTTTTTCTGGTCTAAATTTTGATTTTCGATATCTCAGCTCTGGAAGGGTCTAGAGCCTCCATTTTTGCACTCAGGTGTAAGTCTCATGGCCCTCTATCAGAATGCAGAGTTTCAAGAAGATTGGGGATACTTAATTTTTCGCCCAAAAAAAAAAACGTAAGGGGTAACACTGTCGTTTTTTTTTCTGGTCGAAATTTTGATTTTCGATATCTCAGCTCTGGAAGGGTCTAGAGCCTCCATTTTTGCACTCAGGTGTAAGTCTCATGGCCCTCTATCAGAATGCAGAGTTTCAAGAAGATTGGGGATACTTAATTTTTCGCCCAAAAAAAAAAAACGTAAGGGGTAACACTGTCGTTTTTTTTTCTGGTCGAAATTTTGATTTTCGATATCTCAGCTCTGGAAGGGTCTAGAGCCTCCATTTTTGCACTCAGGTGTAAGTCTCATGGCCCTCTATCAGAATGCAGACTTTCAAGAAGATTGGGGATACTTAATTTTTCGCCCAAAAAAAAAAACGTAAGGGGTAACACTGTGTTTTTTTTTTCTGGTCGAAATTTTGATTTTCGATATCTCAGCTCTGGAAGGATCTAGAGCCTCCATTTTTGCACTCAGGTGTAAGTCTCATGGCCCTCTATCAGAATGCAGAGTTTCAAGAAGATTGGGGATACTTAATTTTTAGCCCAAAAAAAAAAACGTAAGGGGTAACACTGTCGTTTTTTTTTCTGGTCGAAATTTTGATTTTCGATATCTCAGCTCTGGAAGGGTCTAGAGCCTCCATTTTTGCACTCAGGTGTAAGTCTCATGGCCCTCTATCAGAATGCAGAGTTTCAAGAAGATTGGGGATACTTAATTTTTCGCCCAAAAAAAAAAAACGTAAGGGGTAACACTGTCGTTTTTTTTTTCTGGTCGAAATTTTGATTTTCGATATCTCAGCTCTGGAAGGGTCTAGAGCCTCCATTTTTGCACTCAGGTGTAAGTCTCATGGCCCTCTATCAGAATGCAGAGTTTCAAGACGATTGGGGATACTTAATTTTTCGCCCAAAAAAAAAAACGTAAGGGGTAACACTGTCGTTTTGTTTTCTGGTCGAAATTTTGATTTTCGATATCTCAGCTCTGGAAGGGTCTAGAGCCTCCATTTTTGCACTCAGGTGTAAGTCTCATGGCCCTCTATCAGAATGCAGAGTTTCAAGAAGATTGGGGATACTTAATTTTTCGCCCAAAAAAAAAAACGTAAGGGGTAACACTGTCGTTTTTTTTCTGGTCGAAATTTTGATTTTCGATATCTCAGCTCTGGAAGGGTCTAGAGCCTCCATTTTTGCACTCAGGTGTAAGTCTCATGGCCCTCTATCAGAATGCAGAGTTTCAAGAAGATTGGGGATACTTAATTTTTAGCCCAAAAAAAAAAACGTAAGGGGTAACACTGTCGTTTTTTTTTTCTGGTCGAAATTTTGATTTTCGATATCTCAGCTCTGGAAGGGTCTAGAGCCTCCATTTTTGCACTCAGGTGTAAGTCTCATGGCCCTCTGTCAGAATGCAGAGTTTCAAGAAGATTGGGGATACTTAATTTTTCGCCCAAAAAAAAAAACGTAAGGGGTAACACTGTCGTTTTTTTTTCTGGTCGAAATTTTGATTTTCGATATCTCAGCTCTGGAAGGGTCTAGAGCCTCCATTTTTGCACTCAGGTGTAAGTCTCATGGCCCTCTATCAGAATGCAGAGTTTCAAGAAGATTGGGGATACTTAATTTTTCGCCCAAAAAAAAAAAACGTAAGGGGTAACACTGTCGTTTTTTTTTCTGGTCGAAATTTTGATTTTCGATATCTCAGCTCTGGAAGGGTCTAGAGCCTCCATTTTTGCACTCAGGTGTAAGTCTCATGGCCCTCTATCAGAATGCAGAGTTTCAAGAAGATTGGGGATACTTAATTTTTCGCCCAAAAAAAAAAAACGTAAGGGAAAACACTGTCGTTTTTTTTTTCTGGTCGAAATTTTGATTTTCGATATCTCAGCTCTGGAAGGGTCTAGAGCCTCCATTTTTGCACTCAGGTGTAAGTCTCATGGCCCTCTGTCAGAATGCAGAGTTTCAAGAAGATTGGGGATACTTAATTTTTCGCCCAAAAAAAAAAAACGTAAGGGGTAACACTGTCGTTTTTTTTTCTGGTCGAAATTTTGATTTTCGATATCTCAGCTCTGGAAGGGTCTAGAGCCTCCATTTTTGCACTCAGGTGTAAGTCTCATGGCCCTCTATCAGAATGCAGAGTTTCAAGAAGATTGGGTATACTTAATTTTTCGCCCAAAAAAAAAAACGTAAGGGGTAACACTGTCGTTTTTTTTTCTGGTCGAAATTTTGATTTTCGATATCTCAGCTCTGGAAGGGTCTAGAGCCTCCATTTTTGCACTCAGGTGTAAGTCTCATGGCCCTCTATCAGAATGCAGAGTTTCAAGAAGATTGGGGATACTTAATTTTTCGCCCCAAAAAAAAAACGTAAGGGGTAACACTGTCGTTTTTTTTTCTGGTCTAAATTTTGATTTTCGATATCTCAGCTCTGGAAGGGTCTAGAGCCTCCATTTTTGCACTCAGGTGTAAGTCTCATGGCCCTCTATCAGAATGCAGAGTTTCAAGAAGATTGGGGATACTTAATTTTTCGCCCAAAAAAAAAAACGTAAGGGGTAACACTGTCGTTTTTTTTTCTGGTCGAAATTTTGATTTTCGATATCTCAGCTCTGGAAGGGTCTAGAGCCTCCATTTTTGCACTCAGGTGTAAGTCTCATGGCCCTCTATCAGAATGCAGAGTTTCAAGAAGATTGGGGATACTTAATTTTTCGCCCAAAAAAAAAAACGTAAGGGGTAACACTGTCGTTTTTTTTTCTGGTCGAAATTTTGATTTTCGATATCTCAGCTCTGGAAGGGTCTAGAACCTCCATTTTTGCACTCAGGTGTAAGTCTCATGGCCCTCTATCAGAATGCAGAGTTTCAAGAAGATTGGGGATACTTAATTTTTCGCCCAAAAAAAAAAAACGTAAGGGGTAACACTGTCGTTTTTTTTTCTGGTCGAAATTTTGATTTTCGATATCTCAGCTCTGGAAGGGTCTAGAGCCTCCATTTTTGCACTCAGGTGTAAGTCTCATGGCCCTCTATCAGAATGCAGACTTTCAAGAAGATTGGGGATACTTAATTTTTCGCCCAAAAAAAAAAACGTAAGGGGTAACACTGTGTTTTTTTTTTCTGGTCGAAATTTTGATTTTCGATATCTCAGCTCTGGAAGGATCTAGAGCCTCCATTTTTGCACTCAGGTGTAAGTCTCATGGCCCTCTATCAGAATGCAGAGTTTCAAGAAGATTGGGGATACTTAATTTTTAGCCCAAAAAAAAAAACGTAAGGGGTAACACTGTCGTTTTTTTTTCTGGTCGAAATTTAGATTTTCGATATCTCAGCTCTGGAAGGGTCTAGAGCCTCCATTTTTGCACTCAGGTGTAAGTCTCATGGCCCTCTATCAGAATGCAGAGTTTCAAGAAGATTGGGGATACTTAATTTTTCGCCCAAAAAAAAAAACGTAAGGGGTAACACTGTCGTTTTTTTTTTCTGGTCGAAATTTTGATTTTCGATATCTCAGCTCTGGAAGGGTCTAGAGCCTCCATTTTTGCACTCAGGTGTAAGTCTCATGGCCCTCTATCAGAATGCAGAGTTTCAAGACGATTGGGGATACTTAATTTTTCGCCCAAAAAAAAAAACGTAAGGGGTAACACTGTCGTTTTGTTTTCTGGTCGAAATTTTGATTTTCGATATCTCAGCTCTGGAAGGGTCTAGAGCCTCCATTTTTGCACTCAGGTGTAAGTCTCATGGCCCTCTATCAGAATGCAGAGTTTCAAGAAGATTGGGGATACTTAATTTTTCGCCCAAAAAAAAAAACGTAAGGGGTAACACTGTCGTTTTTTTTTCTGGTCGAAATTTTGATTTTCGATATCTCAGCTCTGGAAGGGTCTAGAGCCTCCATTTTTGCACTCAGGTGTAAGTCTCATGGCCCTCTATCAGAATGCAGAGTTTCAAGAAGATTGGGGATACTTAATTTTTAGCCCAAAAAAAAAAACGTAAGGGGTAACACTGTCGTTTTTTTTTTCTGGTCGAAATTTTGATTTTCGATATCTCAGCTCTGGAAGGGTCTAGAGCCTCCATTTTTGCACTCAGGTGTAAGTCTCATGGCCCTCCGTCAGAATGCAGAGTTTCAAGAAGATTGGGGATACTTAATTTTTCGCCCAAAAAAAAAAAACGTAAGGGGTAACACTGTCGTTTTGTTTTCTGGTCGAAATTTTGATTTTCGATATCTCAGCTCTGGAAGGGTCTAGAGCCTCCATTTTTGCACTCAGGTGTAAGTCTCATGGCCCTCTATCAGAATGCAGAGTTTCAAGAAGATTGGGGATACTTAATTTTTCGCCCAAAAAAAAAAAACGTAAGGGGTAACACTGTCGTTTTTTTTTCTGGTCGAAATTTTGATTTTCGATATCTCAGCTCTGGAAGGGTCTAGAGCCTCCATTTTTGCACTCAGGTGTAAGTCTCATGGCCCTCTATCAGAATGCAGAGTTTCAAGAAGATTGGGGATACTTAATTTTTCGCCCAAAAAAAAAAAACGTAAGGGGTAACACTGTCGTTTTTTTTTTCTGGTCGAAATTTTGATTTTCGATATCTCAGCTCTGGAAGGGTCTAGAGCCTCCATTTTTGCACTCAGGTGTAAGTCTCATGGCCCTCTGTCAGAATGCAGAGTTTCAAGAAGATTGGGGATACTTAATTTTTCGCCCAAAAAAAAAAAACGTAAGGGGTAACACTGTCGTTTTTTTTTCTGGTCGAAATTTTGATTTTCGATATCTCAGCTCTGGAAGGGTCTAGAGCCTCCATTTTTGCACTCAGGTGTAAGTCTCATGGCCCTCTATCAGAATGCAGAGTTTCAAGAAGATTGGGTATACTTAATTTTTCGCCCAAAAAAAAAAACGTAAGGGGTAACACTGTCGTTTTTTTTTTCTGGTCGAAATTTTGATTTTCGATATCTCAGCTCTGGAAGGGTCTAGAGCCTCCATTTTTGCACTCAGGTGTAAGTCTCATGGCCCTCTATCAGAATGCAGAGTTTCAAGAAGATTGGGGATACTTAATTTTTCGCCCAAAAAAAAAAAACGTAAGGGGTAACACTGTCGTTTTTTTTTCTGGTCGAAATTTTGATTTTCGATATCTCAGCTCTGGAAGGGTCTAGAGCCTCCATTTTTCCACTCTGGTGTAAGTCTCATGGCCCTCTATCAGAATGCAGAGTTTCAAGACGATTGGGGATACTTAATTTTTCGCCCAAAAAAAAAAACGTAAGGGGTAACACTGTCGTTTTGTTTTCTGGTCGAAATTTTGATTTTCGATATCTCAGCTCTGGAAGGGTCTAGAGCCTCCATTTCTGCACTCAGGTGTAAGTCTCATGGCCCTCTATCAGAATGCAGAGTTTCAAGAAGATTGGGGATACTTAATTTTTCGCCCAAAAAAAAAACGTAAGGGGTAACACTGTCGTTTTTTTTTCTGGTCGAAATTTTGATTTTCGATATCTCAGCTCTGGAAGGGTCTAGAGCCTCCATTTTTGCACTCAGGTGTAAGTCTCATGGCCCTCTATCAGAATGCAGAGTTTCAAGAAGATTGGGGATACTTAATTTTTAGCCCAAAAAAAAAAACGTAAGGGGTAACACTGTCGTTTTTTTTTTCTGGTCGAAATTTTGATTTTCGATATCTCAGCTCTGGAAGGGTCTAGAGCCTCCATTTTTGCACTCAGGTGTAAGTCTCATGGCCCTCTATCAGAATGCAGAGTTTCAAGAAGATTGGGGATACTTAATTTTTCGCCCAAAAAAAAAAAACGTAAGGGGTAACACTGTCGTTTTTTTTTTCTGGTCGAAATTTTGATTTTCGATATCTCAGCTCTGGAAGGGTCTAGAGCCTCCATTTTTGCACTCAGGTGTAAGTCTCATGGCCCTCTATCAGAATGCAGAGTTTCAAGACGATTGGGGATACTTAATTTTTCGCCCAAAAAAAAAAAACGTAAGGGGTAACACTGTCGTTTTGTTTTCTGGTCGAAATTTTGATTTTCGATATCTCAGCTCTGGAAGGGTCTAGAGCCTCCATTTTTGCACTCAGGTGTAAGTCTCATGGCCCTCTATCAGAATGCAGAGTTTCAAGAAGATTGGGGATACTTAATTTTTCGCCCAAAAAAAAAAACGTAAGGGGTAACACTGTCGTTTTTTTTTCTGGTCGAAATTTTGATTTTCGATATCTCAGCTCTGGAAGGGTCTAGAGCCTCCATTTTTGCACTCAGGTGTAAGTCTCATGGCCCTCTATCAGAATGCAGAGTTTCAAGAAGATTGGGGATACTTAATTTTTCGCCCAAAAAAAAAAACGTAAGGGGTAACACTGTCGTTTTTTTTTTCAGGTCGAAATTTTGATTTTCGATATCTCAGCTCTGGAAGGGTCTAGAGCCTCCATTTTTGCACTCAGGTGTAAGTATCATGGCCCTCTATCAGAATGCAGAGTTTCAAGAAGATTGGGGATACTTAATTTTTCGCCCAAAAAAAAACGTAAGGGGTAACACTGTGTTTTTTTTTTCTGGTCGAAATTTTGATTTTCGATATCTCAGCTCTGGAAGGGTCTAGAGCCTCCATTTTTGCACTCAGGTGTAAGTCTCATGGCCCTCTATCAGAATGCAGAGTTTCAAGAAGATTGGGGATACTTAATTTTTCGCCCAAAAAAAAAAAACGTAAGGGGTAACACTGTCGTTTTTTTTTTCTGGTCGAAATTTTGATTTTCGATATCTCAGCTCTGGAAGGGTCTAGAGCCTCCATTTTTGCACTCAGGTGTAAGTCTCATGGCCCTCTATCAGAATGCAGAGTTTCAAGAAGATTGGGGATACTTAATTTTTCGCCCCAAAAAAAAAAACGTAAGGGGTAACACTGTCGTTTTTTTTTCTGGTCGAAATTTTGATTTTCGATATCTCAGCTCTGGAAGGGTCTAGAATCTCCATTTTTGCACTCAGGTGTAAGTCTCATGGCCCTCTATCAGAATGCAGAGTTTCAAGAAGATTGGGGATACTTAATTTTTCGCCCAAAAAAAAAAACGTAAGGGGTAACACTGTCGTTTTTTTTTCTGGTCGAAATTTTGATTTTCGATATCTCAGCTCTGGAAGGGTCTAGAGCCTCCATTTTTGCACTCAGGTGTAAGTCTCATGGCCCTCTATCAGAATGCAGAGTTTCAAGAAGATTGGGGATACTTAATTTTTCGCCCAAAAAAAAAAAACGTAAGGGGTAACACTGTCGTTTTTTTTTTCTGGTCGAAATTTTGATTTTCGATATCTCAGCTCTGGAAGGGTCTAGAGCCTCCATTTTTGCACTCAGGTGTAAGTCTCATGGCCCTCTATCAGAATGCAGAGTTTCAAGACGATTGGGGATACTTAATTTTTCGCCCAAAAAAAAAAACGTAAGGGGTAACACTGTCGTTTTGTTTTCTGGTCGAAATTTTGATTTTCGATATCTCAGCTCTGGAAGGGTCTAGAGCCTCCATTTTTGCACTCAGGTGTAAGTCTCATGGCCCTCTATCAGAATGCAGAGTTTCAAGAAGATTGGGGATACTTAATTTTTCGCCCAAAAAAAAAAACGTAAGGGGTAACACTGTCGTTTTTTTTTCTGGTCGAAATTTTGATTTTCGATATCTCAGCTCTGGAAGGGTCTAGAGCCTCCATTTTTGCACTCAGGTGTAAGTCTCATGGCCCTCTGTCAGAATGCAGAGTTTCAAGAAGATTGGGGATACTTAATTTTTCGCCCAAAAAAAAAAACGTAAGGGGTAACACTGTCGTTTTTTTTTCTGGTCGAAATTTTGATTTTCGATATCTCAGCTCTGGAAGGGTCTAGAGCCTCCATTTTTGCACTCAGGTGTAAGTCTCATGGCCCTCTATCAGAATGCAGAGTTTCAAGAAGATTGGGGATACTTAATTTTTCGCCCAAAAAAAAAAAAACGTAAGGGGTAACACTGTCGTTTTTTTTTCTGGTCGAAATTTTGATTTTCGATATCTCAGCTCTGGAAGGGTCTAGAGCCTCCATTTTTGCACTCAGGTGTAAGTCTCATGGCCCTCTATCAGAATGCAGAGTTTCAAGAAGATTGGGGATACTTAATTTTTCGCCCAAAAAAAAAAAACGTAAGGGGTAACACTGTCGTTTTTTTTTTCTGGTCGAAATTTTGATTTTCGATATCTCAGCTCTGGAAGGGTCTAGAGCCTCCATTTTTGCACTCAGGTGTAAGTCTCATGGCCCTCTGTCAGAATGCAGAGTTTCAAGAAGATTGGGGATACTTAATTTTTCGCCCAAAAAAAAAAAACGTAAGGGGTAACACTGTCGTTTTTTTTTCTGGTCGAAATTTTGATTTTCGATATCTCAGCTCTGGAAGGGTCTAGAGCCTCCATTTTTGCACTCAGGTGTAAGTCTCATGGCCCTCTATCAGAATGCAGAGTTTCAAGAAGATTGGGTATACTTAATTTTTCGCCCAAAAAAAAAAACGTAAGGGGTAACACTGTCGTTTTTTTTTCTGGTCGAAATTTTGATTTTCGATATCTCAGCTCTGGAAGGGTCTAGAGCCTCCATTTTTGCACTCAGGTGTAAGTCTCATGGCCCTCTATCAGAATGCAGAGTTTCAAGAAGATTGGGGATACTTAATTTTTCGCCCCAAAAAAAAAACGTAAGGGGTAACACTGTCGTTTTTTTTTCTGGTCTAAATTTTGATTTTCGATATCTCAGCTCTGGAAGGGTCTAGAGCCTCCATTTTTGCACTCAGGTGTAAGTCTCATGGCCCTCTATCAGAATGCAGAGTTTCAAGAAGATTGGGGATACTTAATTTTTCGCCCAAAAAAAAAAACGTAAGGGGTAACACTGTCGTTTTTTTTTCTGGTCGAAATTTTGATTTTCGATATCTCAGCTCTGGAAGGGTCTAGAGCCTCCATTTTTGCACTCAGGTGTAAGTCTCATGGCCCTCTATCAGAATGCAGAGTTTCAAGAAGATTGGGGATACTTAATTTTTCGCCCAAAAAAAAAAACGTAAGGGGTAACACTGTCGTTTTTTTTTCTGGTCGAAATTTTGATTTTCGATATCTCAGCTCTGGAAGGGTCTAGAACCTCCATTTTTGCACTCAGGTGTAAGTCTCATGGCCCTCTATCAGAATGCAGAGTTTCAAGAAGATTGGGGATACTTAATTTTTCGCCCAAAAAAAAAAAACGTAAGGGGTAACACTGTCGTTTTTTTTTCTGGTCGAAATTTTGATTTTCGATATCTCAGCTCTGGAAGGGTCTAGAGCCTCCATTTTTGCACTCAGGTGTAAGTCTCATGGCCCTCTATCAGAATGCAGACTTTCAAGAAGATTGGGGATACTTAATTTTTCGCCCAAAAAAAAAAACGTAAGGGGTAACACTGTGTTTTTTTTTTCTGGTCGAAATTTTGATTTTCGATATCTCAGCTCTGGAAGGATCTAGAGCCTCCATTTTTGCACTCAGGTGTAAGTCTCATGGCCCTCTATCAGAATGCAGAGTTTCAAGAAGATTGGGGATACTTAATTTTTAGCCCAAAAAAAAAAACGTAAGGGGTAACACTGTCGTTTTTTTTTCTGGTCGAAATTTAGATTTTCGATATCTCAGCTCTGGAAGGGTCTAGAGCCTCCATTTTTGCACTCAGGTGTAAGTCTCATGGCCCTCTATCAGAATGCAGAGTTTCAAGAAGATTGGGGATACTTAATTTTTCGCCCAAAAAAAAAAAACGTAAGGGGTAACACTGTCGTTTTTTTTTTCTGGTCGAAATTTTGATTTTCGATATCTCAGCTCTGGAAGGGTCTAGAGCCTCCATTTTTGCACTCAGGTGTAAGTCTCATGGCCCTCTATCAGAATGCAGAGTTTCAAGACGATTGGGGATACTTAATTTTTCGCCCAAAAAAAAAAACGTAAGGGGTAACACTGTCGTTTTGTTTTCTGGTCGAAATTTTGATTTTCGATATCTCAGCTCTGGAAGGGTCTAGAGCCTCCATTTTTGCACTCAGGTGTAAGTCTCATGGCCCTCTATCAGAATGCAGAGTTTCAAGAAGATTGGGGATACTTAATTTTTCGCCCAAAAAAAAAAACGTAAGGGGTAACACTGTCGTTTTTTTTTCTGGTCGAAATTTTGATTTTCGATATCTCAGCTCTGGAAGGGTCTAGAGCCTCCATTTTTGCACTCAGGTGTAAGTCTCATGGCCCTCTATCAGAATGCAGAGTTTCAAGAAGATTGGGGATACTTAATTTTTAGCCCAAAAAAAAAAACGTAAGGGGTAACACTGTCGTTTTTTTTTTCTGGTCGAAATTTTGATTTTCGATATCTCAGCTCTGGAAGGGTCTAGAGCCTCCATTTTTGCACTCAGGTGTAAGTCTCATGGCCCTCTGTCAGAATGCAGAGTTTCAAGAAGATTGGGGATACTTAATTTTTCGCCCAAAAAAAAAAAACGTAAGGGGTAACACTGTCGTTTTTTTTTCTGGTCGAAATTTTGATTTTCGATATCTCAGCTCTGGAAGGGTCTAGAGCCTCCATTTTTGCACTCAGGTGTAAGTCTCATGGCCCTCTATCAGAATGCAGAGTTTCAAGAAGATTGGGGATACTTAATTTTTCGCCCAAAAAAAAAAAACGTAAGGGGTAACACTGTCGTTTTTTTTTCTGGTCGAAATTTTGATTTTCGATATCTCAGCTCTGGAAGGGTCTAGAGCCTCCATTTTTGCACTCAGGTGTAAGTCTCATGGCCCTCTATCAGAATGCAGAGTTTCAAGAAGATTGGGGATACTTAATTTTTCGCCCAAAAAAAAAAAACGTAAGGGGTAACACTGTCGTTTTTTTTTTCTGGTCGAAATTTTGATTTTCGATATCTCAGCTCTGGAAGGGTCTAGAGCCTCCATTTTTGCACTCAGGTGTAAGTCTCATGGCCCTCTGTCAGAATGCAGAGTTTCAAGAAGATTGGGGATACTTAATTTTTCGCCCAAAAAAAAAAAACGTAAGGGGTAACACTGTCGTTTTTTTTTCTGGTCGAAATTTTGATTTTCGATATCTCAGCTCTGGAAGGGTCTAGAGCCTCCATTTTTGCACTCAGGTGTAAGTCTCATGGCCCTCTATCAGAATGCAGAGTTTCAAGAAGATTGGGTATACTTAATTTTTCGCCCAAAAAAAAAAACGTAAGGGGTAACACTGTCGTTTTTTTTTCTGGTCGAAATTTTGATTTTCGATATCTCAGCTCTGGAAGGGTCTAGAGCCTCCATTTTTGCACTCAGGTGTAAGTCTCATGGCCCTCTATCAGAATGCAGAGTTTCAAGAAGATTGGGGATACTTAATTTTTCGCCCAAAAAAAAAAAACGTAAGGGGTAACACTGTCGTTTTTTTTTTCTGGTCGAAATTTTGATTTTCGATATCTCAGCTCTGGAAGGGTCTAGAGCCTCCATTTTTCCACTCTGGTGTAAGTCTCATGGCCCTCTATCAGAATGCAGAGTTTCAAGACGATTGGGGATACTTAATTTTTCGCCCAAAAAAAAAAACGTAAGGGGTAACACTGTCGTTTTGTTTTCTGGTCGAAATTTTGATTTTCGATATCTCAGCTCTGGAAGGGTCTAGAGCCTCCATTTCTGCACTCAGGTGTAAGTCTCATGGCCCTCTATCAGAATGCAGAGTTTCAAGAAGATTGGGGATACTTAATTTTTCGCCCAAAAAAAAAAACGTAAGGGGTAACACTGTCGTTTTTTTTTCTGGTCGAAATTTTGATTTTCGATATCTCAGCTCTGGAAGGGTCTAGAGCCTCCATTTTTGCACTCAGGTGTAAGTCTCATGGCCCTCTATCAGAATGCAGAGTTTCAAGAAGATTGGGGATACTTAATTTTTAGCCCAAAAAAAAAAACGTAAGGGGTAACACTGTCGTTTTTTTTTTCTGGTCGAAATTTTGATTTTCGATATCTCAGCTCTGGAAGGGTCTAGAGCCTCCATTTTTGCACTCAGGTGTAAGTCTCATGGCCCTCTATCAGAATGCAGAGTTTCAAGAAGATTGGGGATACTTAATTTTTCGCCCAAAAAAAAAAAACGTAAGGGGTAACACTGTCGTTTTTTTTTTCTGGTCGAAATTTTGATTTTCGATATCTCAGCTCTGGAAGGGTCTAGAGCCTCCATTTTTGCACTCAGGTGTAAGTCTCATGGCCCTCTATCAGAATGCAGAGTTTCAAGACGATTGGGGATACTTAATTTTTCGCCCAAAAAAAAAAACGTAAGGGGTAACACTGTCGTTTTGTTTTCTGGTCGAAATTTTGATTTTCGATATCTCAGCTCTGGAAGGGTCTAGAGCCTCCATTTTTGCACTCAGGTGTAAGTCTCATGGCCCTCTATCAGAATGCAGAGTTTCAAGAAGATTGGGGATACTTAATTTTTCGCCCAAAAAAAAAAACGTAAGGGGTAACACTGTCGTTTTTTTTTCTGGTCGAAATTTTGATTTTCGATATCTCAGCTCTGGAAGGGTCTAGAGCCTCCATTTTTGCACTCAGGTGTAAGTCTCATGGCCCTCTATCAGAATGCAGAGTTTCAAGAAGATTGGGGATACTTAATTTTTCGCCCAAAAAAAAAAACGTAAGGGGTAACACTGTCGTTTTTTTTTTCTGGTCGAAATTTTGATTTTCGATATCTCAGCTCTGGAAGGGTCTAGAGCCTCCATTTTTGCACTCAGGTGTAAGTATCATGGCCCTCTATCAGAATGCAGAGTTTCAAGAAGATTGGGGATACTTAATTTTTCGCCCAAAAAAAAACGTAAGGGGTAACACTGTGTTTTTTTTTTCTGGTCGAAATTTTGATTTTCGATATCTCAGCTCTGGAAGGGTCTAGAGCCTCCATTTTTGCACTCAGGTGTAAGTCTCATGGCCCTCTATCAGAATGCAGAGTTTCAAGAAGATTGGGGATACTTAATTTTTCGCCCAAAAAAAAAAAAACGTAAGGGGTAACACTGTCGTTTTTTTTTTCTGGTCGAAATTTTGATTTTCGATATCTCAGCTCTGGAAGGGTCTAGAGCCTCCATTTTTGCACTCAGGTGTAAGTCTCATGGCCCTCTATCAGAATGCAGAGTTTCAAGAAGATTGGGGATACTTAATTTTTCGCCCCAAAAAAAAAAACGTAAGGGGTAACACTGTCGTTTTTTTTTCTGGTCGAAATTTTGATTTTCGATATCTCAGCTCTGGAAGGGTCTAGAATCTCCATTTTTGCACTCAGGTGTAAGTCTCATGGCCCTCTATCAGAATGCAGAGTTTCAAGAAGATTGGGGATACTTAATTTTTCGCCCAAAAAAAAAAACGTAAGGGGTAACACTGTCGTTTTTTTTCTGGTCGAAATTTTGATTTTCGATATCTCAACTCTGGAAGGGTCTAGAGCCTCCATTTTTGCACTCAGGTGTAAGTCTCATGGCCCTCTATCAGAATGCAGAGTTTCAAGAAGATTGGGGATACTTAATTTTTCACCCAAAAAAAAAAACGTAAGGGGTAACACTGTCGTTTTTTTTTCTGGTCGAAATTTTGATTTTCGATATCTCAGCTCTGGAAGGGTCTAGAGCCTCCATTTTTGCACTCAGGTGTAAGTCTCATGGCCCTCTATCAGAATGCAGAGTTTCAAGAAGATTGGGGATACTTAATTTTTCGCCCAAAAAAAAAAAACATAAGGGGTAACATTGTCGTTTTTTTTTCTGGTCGAAATTTTGATTTTCGATATCTCAGCTCTGGAAGGGTCTAGAGCCTCCATTTTTGCACTCAGGTGTAAGTCTCATGGCCCTCTATCAGAATGCAGAGTTTCAAGAAGATTGGGGATACTTAATTTTTCGCCCCAAAAAAAAAAACGTAAGGGGTAACACTGTCGTTTTTTTTTCTGGTCGAAATTTTGATTTTCGATATCTCAGCTCTGGAAGGGTCTAGAGCCTCCATTTTTGCACTCAGGTGTAAGTCTCATGGCCCTCTGTCAGAATGCAGAGTTTCAAGAAGATTGGGGATACTTAATTTTTCGCCCAAAAAAAAAAAAAAAGGAAAGGGGTAACACTGTCGTTTTTTTTTCTGGTCGAAATTTTGATTTTCGATATCTCAGCTCTGGAAGGGTCTAGAGCCTCCATTTTTGCACTCAGGTGTAAGTCTCATGGCCCTCTATCAGAATGCAGAGTTTCAAGAAAATTGGGGATACTTAATTTTTCGCCCAAAAAAAAAAAACGTAAGGGGTAACACTGTCGTTTTTTTTTTCTGGTCGAAATTTTGATTTTCGATATCTCAGCTCTGGAAGGGTCTAGAGCCTCCATTTTTGCACTCAGGTGTAAGTCTCATGGCCCTCTGTCAGAATGCAGAGTTTCAAGAAGATTGGGGATACTTAATTTTTCGCCCAAAAAAAAAAAACGTAAGGGGTAACACTGTCGTTTTTTTTTCTGGTCGAAATTTTGATTTTCGATATCTCAGCTCTGGAAGGGTCTAGAGCCTCCATTTTTGCACTCAGGTGTAAGTCTCATGGCCCTCTATCAGAATGCAGAGTTTCAAGAAGATTGGGGATACTTAATTTTTCGCCCAAAAAAAAAAACGTAAGGGGTAACACTGTCGTTTTTTTTTCTGGTCTAAATTTTGATTTTCGATATCTCAGCTCTGGAAGGGTCTAGAGCCTCCATTTTTGCACTCAGGTGTAAGTCTCATGGCCCTCTATCAGAATGCAGAGTTTCAAGAAGATTGGGGATACTTAATTTTTTCGCCCAAAAAAAAAAACGTAAGGGGTAACACTGTCGTTTTTTTTTCTGGTCGAAATTTTGATTTTCGATATCTCAGCTCTGGAAGGGTCTAGAGCCTCCATTTTTGCACTCAGGTGTAAGTCTCATGGCCCTCTATCAGAATGCAGAGTTTCAAGAAGATTGGGGATACTTAATTTTTCGCCCAAAAAAAAAAAAACGTAAGGGGTAACACTGTCGTTTTTTTTTCTGGTCGAAATTTTGATTTTCGATATCTCAGCTCTGGAAGGGTCTAGAGCCTCCATTTTTCCACTCAGGTGTAAGTCTCATGGCCCTCTATCAGAATGCAGAGTTTCAAGAAGATTGGGGATACTTAATTTTTCGCCCAAAAAAAAAAACGTAAGGGGTAACACTGTCGTTTTTTTTTCTGGTCGAAATTTTGATTTTCGATATCTCAGCTCTGGAAGGGTCTAGAGCCTCCATTTTTGCACTCAGGTGTAAGTCTCATGGCCCTCTATCAGAATGCAGAGTTTCAAGAAGATTGGGGATACTTAATTTTTCGCCCAAAAAAAAAAAACGTAAGGGGTAACACTGTCGTTTTTTTTCTGGTCGAAATTTTGATTTTCGATATCTCAACTCTGGAAGGGTCTAGAGCCTCCATTTTTGCACTCAGGTGTAAGTCTCATGGCCCTCTATCAGAATGCAGAGTTTCAAGAAGATTGGGGATACTTAATTTTTCACCCAAAAAAAAAAAACGTAAGGGGTAACACTGTCGTTTTTTTTTCTGGTCGAAATTTTGATTTTCGATATCTCAGCTCTGGAAGGGTCTAGAGCCTCCATTTTTGCACTCAGGTGTAAGTCTCATGGCCCTCTATCAGAATGCAGAGTTTCAAGAAGATTGGGGATACTTAATTTTTCGCCCAAAAAAAAAAAACATAAGGGGTAACATTGTCGTTTTTTTTTCTGGTCGAAATTTTGATTTTCGATATCTCAGCTCTGGAAGGGTCTAGAGCCTCCATTTTTGCACTCAGGTGTAAGTCTCATGGCCCTCTATCAGAATGCAGAGTTTCAAGAAGATTGGGGATACTTAATTTTTCGCCCCAAAAAAAAAAACGTAAGGGGTAACACTGTCGTTTTTTTTTTCTGGTCGAAATTTTGATTTTCGATATCTCAGCTCTGGAAGGGTCTAGAGCCTCCATTTTTGCACTCAGGTGTAAGTCTCATGGCCCTCTGTCAGAATGCAGAGTTTCAAGAAGATTGGGGATACTTAATTTTTCGCCCAAAAAAAAAAAAAAAGGAAAGGGGTAACACTGTCGTTTTTTTTTCTGGTCGAAATTTTGATTTTCGATATCTCAGCTCTGGAAGGGTCTAGAGCCTCCATTTTTGCACTCAGGTGTAAGTCTCATGGCCCTCTATCAGAATGCAGAGTTTCAAGAAGATTGGGGATACTTAATTTTTCGCCCAAAAAAAAAAAACGTAAGGGGTAACACTGTCGTTTTTTTTTCTGGTCGAAATTTTGATTTTCGATATCTCAGCTCTGGAAGGGTCTAGAGCCTCCATTTTTCCACTCAGGTGTAAGTCTCATGGCCCTCTATCAGAATGCAGAGTTTCAAGAAGATTGGGGATACTTAATTTTTCGCCCAAAAAAAAAAACGTAAGGGGTAACACTGTCGTTTTTTTTTCTGGTCGAAATTTTGATTTTCGATATCTCAGCTCTGGAAGGGTCTAGAGCCTCCATTTTTGCACTCAGGTGTAAGTCTCATGGCCCTCTATCAGAATGCAGACTTTCAAGAAGATTGGGGATACTTAATTTTTCGCCCAAAAAAAAAAACGTAAGGGGTAACACTGTGTTTTTTTTTTCTGGTCGAAATTTTGATTTTCGATATCTCAGCTCTGGAAGGATCTAGAGCCTCCATTTTTGCACTCAGGTGTAAGTCTCATGGCCCTCTATCAGAATGCAGAGTTTCAAGAAGATTGGGGATACTTAAT
Source organism: Pimephales promelas (assembly GCF_988280905.1). Classification (NCBI taxonomy): domain Eukaryota; kingdom Metazoa; phylum Chordata; class Actinopteri; order Cypriniformes; family Leuciscidae; genus Pimephales; species Pimephales promelas. Next base: position 6,963,927 of record NC_142770.1, on the reverse strand, counting down.
TTTTAGCCCAAAAAAAAAACGTAAGGGGTAACACTGTCGTTTTTTTTTTCTGGTCGAAATTTTGATTTTCGATATCTCAGCTCTGGAAGGGTCTAGAGCCTCCATTTTTGCACTCAGGTGTAAGTCTCATGGCCCTCTATCAGAATGCAGAGTTTCAAGAAGATTGGGGATACTTATTTTTTCGCCCAAAAAAAAAAAAACGTAAGGGGTAACACTGTCGTTTTTTTTTTCTGGTCGAAATTTTGATTTTCGATATCTCAGCTCTGGAAGGGTCTAGAGCCTCCATTTTTGCACTCAGGTGTAAGTCTCATGGCCCTCTATCAGAATGCAGAGTTTCAAGACGATTGGGGATACTTAATTTTTCGCCCAAAAAAAAAAAACGTAAGGGGTAACACTGTCGTTTTGTTTTCTGGTCGAAATTTTGATTTTCGATATCTCAGCTCTGGAAGGGTCTAGAGCCTCCATTTTTGCACTCAGGTGTAAGTCTCATGGCCCTCTATCAGAATGCAGAGTTTCAAGAAGATTGGGGATACTTAATTTTTCGCCCAAAAAAAAAAAACGTAAGGGGTAACACTGTCGTTTTTTTTTTCTGGTCGAAATTTTGATTTTCGATATCTCAGCTCTGGAAGGGTCTAGAGCCTCCATTTTTGCACTCAGGTGTAAGTCTCATGGCCCTCTATCAGAATGCAGAGTTTCAAGACGATTGGGGATACTTAATTTTTCGCCCAAAAAAAAAAAACGTAAGGGGTAACACTGTCGTTTTGTTTTCTGGTCGAAATTTTGATTTTCGATATCTCAGCTCTGGAAGGGTCTAGAGCCTCCATTTTTGCACTCAGGTGTAAGTCTCATGGCCCTCTATCAGAATGCAGAGTTTCAAGAAGATTGGGGATACTTAATTTTTCGCCCAAAAAAAAAAACGTAAGGGGTAACACTGTCGTTTTTTTTTCTGGTCGAAATTTTGATTTTCGATATCTCAGCTCTGGAAGGGTCTAGAGCCTCCATTTTTGCACTCAGGTGTAAGTCTCATGGCCCTCTATCAGAATGCAGAGTTTCAAGAAGATTGGGGATACTTAATTTTTAGCCCAAAAAAAAAAACGTAAGGGGTAACACTGTCGTTTTTTTTTTCTGGTCGAAATTTTGATTTTCGATATCTCAGCTCTGGAAGGGTCTAGAGCCTCCATTTTTGCACTCAGGTGTAAGTCTCATGGCCCTCCGTCAGAATGCAGAGTTTCAAGAAGATTGGGGATACTTAATTTTTCGCCCAAAAAAAAAAAACGTAAGGGGTAACACTGTCGTTTTGTTTTCTGGTCGAAATTTTGATTTTCGATATCTCAGCTCTGGAAGGGTCTAGAGCCTCCATTTTTGCACTCAGGTGTAAGTCTCATGGCCCTCTATCAGAATGCAGAGTTTCAAGAAGATTGGGGATACTTAATTTTTCGCCCAAAAAAAAAAAACGTAAGGGGTAACACTGTCGTTTTTTTTTCTGGTCGAAATTTTGATTTTCGATATCTCAGCTCTGGAAGGGTCTAGAGCCTCCATTTTTGCACTCAGGTGTAAGTCTCATGGCCCTCTATCAGAATGCAGAGTTTCAAGAAGATTGGGGATACTTAATTTTTCGCCCAAAAAAAAAAAACGTAAGGGGTAACACTGTCGTTTTTTTTTTCTGGTCGAAATTTTGATTTTCGATATCTCAGCTCTGGAAGGGTCTAGAGCCTCCATTTTTGCACTCAGGTGTAAGTCTCATGGCCCTCTGTCAGAATGCAGAGTTTCAAGAAGATTGGGGATACTTAATTTTTCGCCCAAAAAAAAAAAACGTAAGGGGTAACACTGTCGTTTTTTTTTCTGGTCGAAATTTTGATTTTCGATATCTCAGCTCTGGAAGGGTCTAGAGCCTCCATTTTTGCACTCAGGTGTAAGTCTCATGGCCCTCTATCAGAATGCAGAGTTTCAAGAAGATTGGGTATACTTAATTTTTCGCCCAAAAAAAAAAACGTAAGGGGTAACACTGTCGTTTTTTTTTCTGGTCGAAATTTTGATTTTCGATATCTCAGCTCTGGAAGGGTCTAGAGCCTCCATTTTTGCACTCAGGTGTAAGTCTCATGGCCCTCTATCAGAATGCAGAGTTTCAAGAAGATTGGGGATACTTAATTTTTCGCCCAAAAAAAAAAAACGTAAGGGGTAACACTGTCGTTTTTTTTTCTGGTCGAAATTTTGATTTTCGATATCTCAGCTCTGGAAGGGTCTAGAGCCTCCATTTTTCCACTCTGGTGTAAGTCTCATGGCCCTCTATCAGAATGCAGAGTTTCAAGACGATTGGGGATACTTAATTTTTCGCCCAAAAAAAAAAACGTAAGGGGTAACACTGTCGTTTTGTTTTCTGGTCGAAATTTTGATTTTCGATATCTCAGCTCTGGAAGGGTCTAGAGCCTCCATTTCTGCACTCAGGTGTAAGTCTCATGGCCCTCTATCAGAATGCAGAGTTTCAAGAAGATTGGGGATACTTAATTTTTCGCCCAAAAAAAAAACGTAAGGGGTAACACTGTCGTTTTTTTTTCTGGTCGAAATTTTGATTTTCGATATCTCAGCTCTGGAAGGGTCTAGAGCCTCCATTTTTGCACTCAGGTGTAAGTCTCATGGCCCTCTATCAGAATGCAGAGTTTCAAGAAGATTGGGGATACTTAATTTTTAGCCCAAAAAAAAAAACGTAAGGGGTAACACTGTCGTTTTTTTTTTCTGGTCGAAATTTTGATTTTCGATATCTCAGCTCTGGAAGGGTCTAGAGCCTCCATTTTTGCACTCAGGTGTAAGTCTCATGGCCCTCTATCAGAATGCAGAGTTTCAAGAAGATTGGGGATACTTAATTTTTCGCCCAAAAAAAAAAAACGTAAGGGGTAACACTGTCGTTTTTTTTTTCTGGTCGAAATTTTGATTTTCGATATCTCAGCTCTGGAAGGGTCTAGAGCCTCCATTTTTGCACTCAGGTGTAAGTCTCATGGCCCTCTATCAGAATGCAGAGTTTCAAGACGATTGGGGATACTTAATTTTTCGCCCAAAAAAAAAAAACGTAAGGGGTAACACTGTCGTTTTGTTTTCTGGTCGAAATTTTGATTTTCGATATCTCAGCTCTGGAAGGGTCTAGAGCCTCCATTTTTGCACTCAGGTGTAAGTCTCATGGCCCTCTATCAGAATGCAGAGTTTCAAGAAGATTGGGGATACTTAATTTTTCGCCCAAAAAAAAAAACGTAAGGGGTAACACTGTCGTTTTTTTTTCTGGTCGAAATTTTGATTTTCGATATCTCAGCTCTGGAAGGGTCTAGAGCCTCCATTTTTGCACTCAGGTGTAAGTCTCATGGCCCTCTATCAGAATGCAGAGTTTCAAGAAGATTGGGGATACTTAATTTTTCGCCCAAAAAAAAAAACGTAAGGGGTAACACTGTCGTTTTTTTTTTCAGGTCGAAATTTTGATTTTCGATATCTCAGCTCTGGAAGGGTCTAGAGCCTCCATTTTTGCACTCAGGTGTAAGTATCATGGCCCTCTATCAGAATGCAGAGTTTCAAGAAGATTGGGGATACTTAATTTTTCGCCCAAAAAAAAACGTAAGGGGTAACACTGTGTTTTTTTTTTCTGGTCGAAATTTTGATTTTCGATATCTCAGCTCTGGAAGGGTCTAGAGCCTCCATTTTTGCACTCAGGTGTAAGTCTCATGGCCCTCTATCAGAATGCAGAGTTTCAAGAAGATTGGGGATACTTAATTTTTCGCCCAAAAAAAAAAAACGTAAGGGGTAACACTGTCGTTTTTTTTTTCTGGTCGAAATTTTGATTTTCGATATCTCAGCTCTGGAAGGGTCTAGAGCCTCCATTTTTGCACTCAGGTGTAAGTCTCATGGCCCTCTATCAGAATGCAGAGTTTCAAGAAGATTGGGGATACTTAATTTTTCGCCCCAAAAAAAAAAACGTAAGGGGTAACACTGTCGTTTTTTTTTCTGGTCGAAATTTTGATTTTCGATATCTCAGCTCTGGAAGGGTCTAGAATCTCCATTTTTGCACTCAGGTGTAAGTCTCATGGCCCTCTATCAGAATGCAGAGTTTCAAGAAGATTGGGGATACTTAATTTTTCGCCCAAAAAAAAAAACGTAAGGGGTAACACTGTCGTTTTTTTTTCTGGTCGAAATTTTGATTTTCGATATCTCAGCTCTGGAAGGGTCTAGAGCCTCCATTTTTGCACTCAGGTGTAAGTCTCATGGCCCTCTATCAGAATGCAGAGTTTCAAGAAGATTGGGGATACTTAATTTTTCGCCCAAAAAAAAAAAACGTAAGGGGTAACACTGTCGTTTTTTTTTTCTGGTCGAAATTTTGATTTTCGATATCTCAGCTCTGGAAGGGTCTAGAGCCTCCATTTTTGCACTCAGGTGTAAGTCTCATGGCCCTCTATCAGAATGCAGAGTTTCAAGACGATTGGGGATACTTAATTTTTCGCCCAAAAAAAAAAACGTAAGGGGTAACACTGTCGTTTTGTTTTCTGGTCGAAATTTTGATTTTCGATATCTCAGCTCTGGAAGGGTCTAGAGCCTCCATTTTTGCACTCAGGTGTAAGTCTCATGGCCCTCTATCAGAATGCAGAGTTTCAAGAAGATTGGGGATACTTAATTTTTCGCCCAAAAAAAAAAACGTAAGGGGTAACACTGTCGTTTTTTTTTCTGGTCGAAATTTTGATTTTCGATATCTCAGCTCTGGAAGGGTCTAGAGCCTCCATTTTTGCACTCAGGTGTAAGTCTCATGGCCCTCTATCAGAATGCAGAGTTTCAAGAAGATTGGGGATACTTAATTTTTAGCCCAAAAAAAAAAACGTAAGGGGTAACACTGTCGTTTTTTTTTTCTGGTCGAAATTTTGATTTTCGATATCTCAGCTCTGGAAGGGTCTAGAGCCTCCATTTTTGCACTCAGGTGTAAGTCTCATGGCCCTCTGTCAGAATGCAGAGTTTCAAGAAGATTGGGGATACTTAATTTTTCGCCCAAAAAAAAAAACGTAAGGGGTAACACTGTCGTTTTTTTTTCTGGTCGAAATTTTGATTTTCGATATCTCAGCTCTGGAAGGGTCTAGAGCCTCCATTTTTGCACTCAGGTGTAAGTCTCATGGCCCTCTATCAGAATGCAGAGTTTCAAGAAGATTGGGGATACTTAATTTTTCGCCCAAAAAAAAAAAAACGTAAGGGGTAACACTGTCGTTTTTTTTTCTGGTCGAAATTTTGATTTTCGATATCTCAGCTCTGGAAGGGTCTAGAGCCTCCATTTTTGCACTCAGGTGTAAGTCTCATGGCCCTCTATCAGAATGCAGAGTTTCAAGAAGATTGGGGATACTTAATTTTTCGCCCAAAAAAAAAAAACGTAAGGGGTAACACTGTCGTTTTTTTTTTCTGGTCGAAATTTTGATTTTCGATATCTCAGCTCTGGAAGGGTCTAGAGCCTCCATTTTTGCACTCAGGTGTAAGTCTCATGGCCCTCTGTCAGAATGCAGAGTTTCAAGAAGATTGGGGATACTTAATTTTTCGCCCAAAAAAAAAAAACGTAAGGGGTAACACTGTCGTTTTTTTTTCTGGTCGAAATTTTGATTTTCGATATCTCAGCTCTGGAAGGGTCTAGAGCCTCCATTTTTGCACTCAGGTGTAAGTCTCATGGCCCTCTATCAGAATGCAGAGTTTCAAGAAGATTGGGTATACTTAATTTTTCGCCCAAAAAAAAAAACGTAAGGGGTAACACTGTCGTTTTTTTTTCTGGTCGAAATTTTGATTTTCGATATCTCAGCTCTGGAAGGGTCTAGAGCCTCCATTTTTGCACTCAGGTGTAAGTCTCATGGCCCTCTATCAGAATGCAGAGTTTCAAGAAGATTGGGGATACTTAATTTTTCGCCCCAAAAAAAAAACGTAAGGGGTAACACTGTCGTTTTTTTTTCTGGTCTAAATTTTGATTTTCGATATCTCAGCTCTGGAAGGGTCTAGAGCCTCCATTTTTGCACTCAGGTGTAAGTCTCATGGCCCTCTATCAGAATGCAGAGTTTCAAGAAGATTGGGGATACTTAATTTTTCGCCCAAAAAAAAAAACGTAAGGGGTAACACTGTCGTTTTTTTTTCTGGTCGAAATTTTGATTTTCGATATCTCAGCTCTGGAAGGGTCTAGAGCCTCCATTTTTGCACTCAGGTGTAAGTCTCATGGCCCTCTATCAGAATGCAGAGTTTCAAGAAGATTGGGGATACTTAATTTTTCGCCCAAAAAAAAAAACGTAAGGGGTAACACTGTCGTTTTTTTTTCTGGTCGAAATTTTGATTTTCGATATCTCAGCTCTGGAAGGGTCTAGAACCTCCATTTTTGCACTCAGGTGTAAGTCTCATGGCCCTCTATCAGAATGCAGAGTTTCAAGAAGATTGGGGATACTTAATTTTTCGCCCAAAAAAAAAAAACGTAAGGGGTAACACTGTCGTTTTTTTTTCTGGTCGAAATTTTGATTTTCGATATCTCAGCTCTGGAAGGGTCTAGAGCCTCCATTTTTGCACTCAGGTGTAAGTCTCATGGCCCTCTATCAGAATGCAGACTTTCAAGAAGATTGGGGATACTTAATTTTTCGCCCAAAAAAAAAACGTAAGGGGTAACACTGTGTTTTTTTTTTCTGGTCGAAATTTTGATTTTCGATATCTCAGCTCTGGAAGGATCTAGAGCCTCCATTTTTGCACTCAGGTGTAAGTCTCATGGCCCTCTATCAGAATGCAGAGTTTCAAGAAGATTGGGGATACTTAATTTTTAGCCCAAAAAAAAAAACGTAAGGGGTAACACTGTCGTTTTTTTTTCTGGTCGAAATTTAGATTTTCGATATCTCAGCTCTGGAAGGGTCTAGAGCCTCCATTTTTGCACTCAGGTGTAAGTCTCATGGCCCTCTATCAGAATGCAGAGTTTCAAGAAGATTGGGGATACTTAATTTTTCGCCCAAAAAAAAAAACGTAAGGGGTAACACTGTCGTTTTTTTTTCTGGTCGAAATTTTGATTTTCGATATCTCAGCTCTGGAAGGGTCTAGAACCTCCATTTTTGCACTCAGGTGTAAGTCTCATGGCCCTCTATCAGAATGCAGAGTTTCAAGAAGATTGGGGATACTTAATTTTTCGCCCAAAAAAAAAAAACGTAAGGGGTAACACTGTCGTTTTTTTTTCTGGTCGAAATTTTGATTTTCGATATCTCAGCTCTGGAAGGGTCTAGAGCCTCCATTTTTGCACTCAGGTGTAAGTCTCATGGCCCTCTATCAGAATGCAGACTTTCAAGAAGATTGGGGATACTTAATTTTTCGCCCAAAAAAAAAACGTAAGGGGTAACACTGTGTTTTTTTTTTCTGGTCGAAATTTTGATTTTCGATATCTCAGCTCTGGAAGGATCTAGAGCCTCCATTTTTGCACTCAGGTGTAAGTCTCATGGCCCTCTATCAGAATGCAGAGTTTCAAGAAGATTGGGGATACTTAATTTTTAGCCCAAAAAAAAAAACGTAAGGGGTAACACTGTCGTTTTTTTTTCTGGTCGAAATTTAGATTTTCGATATCTCAGCTCTGGAAGGGTCTAGAGCCTCCATTTTTGCACTCAGGTGTAAGTCTCATGGCCCTCTATCAGAATGCAGAGTTTCAAGAAGATTGGGGATACTTAATTTTTCGCCCAAAAAAAAAAAACGTAAGGGGTAACACTGTCGTTTTTTTTTTCTGGTCGAAATTTTGATTTTCGATATCTCAGCTCTGGAAGGGTCTAGAGCCTCCATTTTTGCACTCAGGTGTAAGTCTCATGGCCCTCTATCAGAATGCAGAGTTTCAAGACGATTGGGGATACTTAATTTTTCGCCCAAAAAAAAAAACGTAAGGGGTAACACTGTCGTTTTGTTTTCTGGTCGAAATTTTGATTTTCGATATCTCAGCTCTGGAAGGGTCTAGAGCCTCCATTTTTGCACTCAGGTGTAAGTCTCATGGCCCTCTATCAGAATGCAGAGTTTCAAGAAGATTGGGGATACTTAATTTTTCGCCCAAAAAAAAAAACGTAAGGGGTAACACTGTCGTTTTTTTTTCTGGTCGAAATTTTGATTTTCGATATCTCAGCTCTGGAAGGGTCTAGAGCCTCCATTTTTGCACTCAGGTGTAAGTCTCATGGCCCTCTATCAGAATGCAGAGTTTCAAGAAGATTGGGGATACTTAATTTTTAGCCCAAAAAAAAAAACGTAAGGGGTAACACTGTCGTTTTTTTTTTCTGGTCGAAATTTTGATTTTCGATATCTCAGCTCTGGAAGGGTCTAGAGCCTCCATTTTTGCACTCAGGTGTAAGTCTCATGGCCCTCTGTCAGAATGCAGAGTTTCAAGAAGATTGGGGATACTTAATTTTTCGCCCAAAAAAAAAAAACGTAAGGGGTAACACTGTCGTTTTTTTTTCTGGTCGAAATTTTGATTTTCGATATCTCAGCTCTGGAAGGGTCTAGAGCCTCCATTTTTGCACTCAGGTGTAAGTCTCATGGCCCTCTATCAGAATGCAGAGTTTCAAGAAGATTGGGGATACTTAATTTTTCGCCCAAAAAAAAAAAACGTAAGGGGTAACACTGTCGTTTTTTTTTCTGGTCGAAATTTTGATTTTCGATATCTCAGCTCTGGAAGGGTCTAGAGCCTCCATTTTTGCACTCAGGTGTAAGTCTCATGGCCCTCTATCAGAATGCAGAGTTTCAAGAAGATTGGGGATACTTAATTTTTCGCCCAAAAAAAAAAAACGTAAGGGGTAACACTGTCGTTTTTTTTTTCTGGTCGAAATTTTGATTTTCGATATCTCAGCTCTGGAAGGGTCTAGAGCCTCCATTTTTGCACTCAGGTGTAAGTCTCATGGCCCTCTGTCAGAATGCAGAGTTTCAAGAAGATTGGGGATACTTAATTTTTCGCCCAAAAAAAAAAAACGTAAGGGGTAACACTGTCGTTTTTTTTTCTGGTCGAAATTTTGATTTTCGATATCTCAGCTCTGGAAGGGTCTAGAGCCTCCATTTTTGCACTCAGGTGTAAGTCTCATGGCCCTCTATCAGAATGCAGAGTTTCAAGAAGATTGGGTATACTTAATTTTTCGCCCAAAAAAAAAAACGTAAGGGGTAACACTGTCGTTTTTTTTTCTGGTCGAAATTTTGATTTTCGATATCTCAGCTCTGGAAGGGTCTAGAGCCTCCATTTTTGCACTCAGGTGTAAGTCTCATGGCCCTCTATCAGAATGCAGAGTTTCAAGAAGATTGGGGATACTTAATTTTTCGCCCAAAAAAAAAAAACGTAAGGGGTAACACTGTCGTTTTTTTTTTCTGGTCGAAATTTTGATTTTCGATATCTCAGCTCTGGAAGGGTCTAGAGCCTCCATTTTTCCACTCTGGTGTAAGTCTCATGGCCCTCTATCAGAATGCAGAGTTTCAAGACGATTGGGGATACTTAATTTTTCGCCCAAAAAAAAAAACGTAAGGGGTAACACTGTCGTTTTGTTTTCTGGTCGAAATTTTGATTTTCGATATCTCAGCTCTGGAAGGGTCTAGAGCCTCCATTTCTGCACTCAGGTGTAAGTCTCATGGCCCTCTATCAGAATGCAGAGTTTCAAGAAGATTGGGGATACTTAATTTTTCGCCCAAAAAAAAAAACGTAAGGGGTAACACTGTCGTTTTTTTTTCTGGTCGAAATTTTGATTTTCGATATCTCAGCTCTGGAAGGGTCTAGAGCCTCCATTTTTGCACTCAGGTGTAAGTCTCATGGCCCTCTATCAGAATGCAGAGTTTCAAGAAGATTGGGGATACTTAATTTTTAGCCCAAAAAAAAAAACGTAAGGGGTAACACTGTCGTTTTTTTTTTCTGGTCGAAATTTTGATTTTCGATATCTCAGCTCTGGAAGGGTCTAGAGCCTCCATTTTTGCACTCAGGTGTAAGTCTCATGGCCCTCTATCAGAATGCAGAGTTTCAAGAAGATTGGGGATACTTAATTTTTCGCCCAAAAAAAAAAAACGTAAGGGGTAACACTGTCGTTTTTTTTTTCTGGTCGAAATTTTGATTTTCGATATCTCAGCTCTGGAAGGGTCTAGAGCCTCCATTTTTGCACTCAGGTGTAAGTCTCATGGCCCTCTATCAGAATGCAGAGTTTCAAGACGATTGGGGATACTTAATTTTTCGCCCAAAAAAAAAAACGTAAGGGGTAACACTGTCGTTTTGTTTTCTGGTCGAAATTTTGATTTTCGATATCTCAGCTCTGGAAGGGTCTAGAGCCTCCATTTTTGCACTCAGGTGTAAGTCTCATGGCCCTCTATCAGAATGCAGAGTTTCAAGAAGATTGGGGATACTTAATTTTTCGCCCAAAAAAAAAAACGTAAGGGGTAACACTGTCGTTTTTTTTTCTGGTCGAAATTTTGATTTTCGATATCTCAGCTCTGGAAGGGTCTAGAGCCTCCATTTTTGCACTCAGGTGTAAGTCTCATGGCCCTCTATCAGAATGCAGAGTTTCAAGAAGATTGGGGATACTTAATTTTTCGCCCAAAAAAAAAAACGTAAGGGGTAACACTGTCGTTTTTTTTTTCTGGTCGAAATTTTGATTTTCGATATCTCAGCTCTGGAAGGGTCTAGAGCCTCCATTTTTGCACTCAGGTGTAAGTATCATGGCCCTCTATCAGAATGCAGAGTTTCAAGAAGATTGGGGATACTTAATTTTTCGCCCAAAAAAAAACGTAAGGGGTAACACTGTGTTTTTTTTTTCTGGTCGAAATTTTGATTTTCGATATCTCAGCTCTGGAAGGGTCTAGAGCCTCCATTTTTGCACTCAGGTGTAAGTCTCATGGCCCTCTATCAGAATGCAGAGTTTCAAGAAGATTGGGGATACTTAATTTTTCGCCCAAAAAAAAAAAAACGTAAGGGGTAACACTGTCGTTTTTTTTTTCTGGTCGAAATTTTGATTTTCGATATCTCAGCTCTGGAAGGGTCTAGAGCCTCCATTTTTGCACTCAGGTGTAAGTCTCATGGCCCTCTATCAGAATGCAGAGTTTCAAGAAGATTGGGGATACTTAATTTTTCGCCCCAAAAAAAAAAACGTAAGGGGTAACACTGTCGTTTTTTTTTCTGGTCGAAATTTTGATTTTCGATATCTCAGCTCTGGAAGGGTCTAGAATCTCCATTTTTGCACTCAGGTGTAAGTCTCATGGCCCTCTATCAGAATGCAGAGTTTCAAGAAGATTGGGGATACTTAATTTTTCGCCCAAAAAAAAAAACGTAAGGGGTAACACTGTCGTTTTTTTTCTGGTCGAAATTTTGATTTTCGATATCTCAACTCTGGAAGGGTCTAGAGCCTCCATTTTTGCACTCAGGTGTAAGTCTCATGGCCCTCTATCAGAATGCAGAGTTTCAAGAAGATTGGGGATACTTAATTTTTCACCCAAAAAAAAAAACGTAAGGGGTAACACTGTCGTTTTTTTTTCTGGTCGAAATTTTGATTTTCGATATCTCAGCTCTGGAAGGGTCTAGAGCCTCCATTTTTGCACTCAGGTGTAAGTCTCATGGCCCTCTATCAGAATGCAGAGTTTCAAGAAGATTGGGGATACTTAATTTTTCGCCCAAAAAAAAAAAACATAAGGGGTAACATTGTCGTTTTTTTTTCTGGTCGAAATTTTGATTTTCGATATCTCAGCTCTGGAAGGGTCTAGAGCCTCCATTTTTGCACTCAGGTGTAAGTCTCATGGCCCTCTATCAGAATGCAGAGTTTCAAGAAGATTGGGGATACTTAATTTTTCGCCCCAAAAAAAAAAACGTAAGGGGTAACACTGTCGTTTTTTTTTCTGGTCGAAATTTTGATTTTCGATATCTCAGCTCTGGAAGGGTCTAGAGCCTCCATTTTTGCACTCAGGTGTAAGTCTCATGGCCCTCTGTCAGAATGCAGAGTTTCAAGAAGATTGGGGATACTTAATTTTTCGCCCAAAAAAAAAAAAAAAGGAAAGGGGTAACACTGTCGTTTTTTTTTCTGGTCGAAATTTTGATTTTCGATATCTCAGCTCTGGAAGGGTCTAGAGCCTCCATTTTTGCACTCAGGTGTAAGTCTCATGGCCCTCTATCAGAATGCAGAGTTTCAAGAAAATTGGGGATACTTAATTTTTCGCCCAAAAAAAAAAAACGTAAGGGGTAACACTGTCGTTTTTTTTTTCTGGTCGAAATTTTGATTTTCGATATCTCAGCTCTGGAAGGGTCTAGAGCCTCCATTTTTGCACTCAGGTGTAAGTCTCATGGCCCTCTGTCAGAATGCAGAGTTTCAAGAAGATTGGGGATACTTAATTTTTCGCCCAAAAAAAAAAAACGTAAGGGGTAACACTGTCGTTTTTTTTTCTGGTCGAAATTTTGATTTTCGATATCTCAGCTCTGGAAGGGTCTAGTGCCTCCATTTTTGCACTCAGGTGTAAGTCTCATGGCCCTCTATCAGAATGCAGAGTTTCAAGAAGATTGGGGATACTTAATTTTTCGCCCAAAAAAAAAAACGTAAGGGGTAACACTGTCGTTTTTTTTTCTGGTCTAAATTTTGATTTTCGATATCTCAGCTCTGGAAGGGTCTAGAGCCTCCATTTTTGCACTCAGGTGTAAGTCTCATGGCCCTCTATCAGAATGCAGAGTTTCAAGAAGATTGGGGATACTTAATTTTTTCGCCCAAAAAAAAAAACGTAAGGGGTAACACTGTCGTTTTTTTTTCTGGTCGAAATTTTGATTTTCGATATCTCAGCTCTGGAAGGGTCTAGAGCCTCCATTTTTGCACTCAGGTGTAAGTCTCATGGCCCTCTATCAGAATGCAGAGTTTCAAGAAGATTGGGGATACTTAATTTTTCGCCCAAAAAAAAAAAAACGTAAGGGGTAACACTGTCGTTTTTTTTTCTGGTCGAAATTTTGATTTTCGATATCTCAGCTCTGGAAGGGTCTAGAGCCTCCATTTTTCCACTCAGGTGTAAGTCTCATGGCCCTCTATCAGAATGCAGAGTTTCAAGAAGATTGGGGATACTTAATTTTTCGCCCAAAAAAAAAAACGTAAGGGGTAACACTGTCGTTTTTTTTTCTGGTCGAAATTTTGATTTTCGATATCTCAGCTCTGGAAGGGTCTAGAGCCTCCATTTTTGCACTCAGGTGTAAGTCTCATGGCCCTCTATCAGAATGCAGAGTTTCAAGAAGATTGGGGATACTTAATTTTTCGCCCAAAAAAAAAAACGTAAGGGGTAACACTGTCGTTTTTTTTCTGGTCGAAATTTTGATTTTCGATATCTCAACTCTGGAAGGGTCTAGAGCCTCCATTTTTGCACTCAGGTGTAAGTCTCATGGCCCTCTATCAGAATGCAGAGTTTCAAGAAGATTGGGGATACTTAATTTTTCACCCAAAAAAAAAAAACGTAAGGGGTAACACTGTCGTTTTTTTTTCTGGTCGAAATTTTGATTTTCGATATCTCAGCTCTGGAAGGGTCTAGAGCCTCCATTTTTGCACTCAGGTGTAAGTCTCATGGCCCTCTATCAGAATGCAGAGTTTCAAGAAGATTGGGGATACTTAATTTTTCGCCCAAAAAAAAAAAACATAAGGGGTAACATTGTCGTTTTTTTTTCTGGTCGAAATTTTGATTTTCGATATCTCAGCTCTGGAAGGGTCTAGAGCCTCCATTTTTGCACTCAGGTGTAAGTCTCATGGCCCTCTATCAGAATGCAGAGTTTCAAGAAGATTGGGGATACTTAATTTTTCGCCCCAAAAAAAAAAACGTAAGGGGTAACACTGTCGTTTTTTTTTTCTGGTCGAAATTTTGATTTTCGATATCTCAGCTCTGGAAGGGTCTAGAGCCTCCATTTTTGCACTCAGGTGTAAGTCTCATGGCCCTCTGTCAGAATGCAGAGTTTCAAGAAGATTGGGGATACTTAATTTTTCGCCCAAAAAAAAAAAAAAAAGGAAAGGGGTAACACTGTCGTTTTTTTTTCTGGTCGAAATTTTGATTTTCGATATCTCAGCTCTGGAAGGGTCTAGAGCCTCCATTTTTGCACTCAGGTGTAAGTCTCATGGCCCTCTATCAGAATGCAGAGTTTCAAGAAGATTGGGGATACTTAATTTTTCGCCCAAAAAAAAAAAACGTAAGGGGTAACACTGTCGTTTTTTTTTCTGGTCGAAATTTTGATTTTCGATATCTCAGCTCTGGAAGGGTCTAGAGCCTCCATTTTTCCACTCAGGTGTAAGTCTCATGGCCCTCTATCAGAATGCAGAGTTTCAAGAAGATTGGGGATACTTAATTTTTCGCCCAAAAAAAAAAACGTAAGGGGTAACACTGTCGTTTTTTTTTCTGGTCGAAATTTTGATTTTCGATATCTCAGCTCTGGAAGGGTCTAGAGCCTCCATTTTTGCACTCAGGTGTAAGTCTCATGGCCCTCTATCAGAATGCAGACTTTCAAGAAGATTGGGGATACTTAATTTTTCGCCCAAAAAAAAAAACGTAAGGGGTAACACTGTGTTTTTTTTTTCTGGTCGAAATTTTGATTTTCGATATCTCAGCTCTGGAAGGATCTAGAGCCTCCATTTTTGCACTCAGGTGTAAGTCTCATGGCCCTCTATCAGAATGCAGAGTTTCAAGAAGATTGGGGATACTTAATTTTTAGCCCAAAAAAAAAACGTAAGGGGTAACACTGTCGTTTTTTTTTTCTGGTCGAAATTTTGATTTTCGATATCTCAGCTCTGGAAGGGTCTAGAGCCTCCATTTTTGCACTCAGGTGTAAGTCTCATGGCCCTCTATCAGAATGCAGAGTTTCAAGAAGATTGGGGATACTTATTTTTTCGCCCAAAAAAAAAAAAACGTAAGGGGTAACACTGTCGTTTTTTTTTTCTGGTCGAAATTTTGATTTTCGATATCTCAGCTCTGGAAGGGTCTAGAGCCTCCATTTTTGCACTCAGGTGTAAGTCTCATGGCCCTCTATCAGAATGCAGAGTTTCAAGACGATTGGGGATACTTAATTTTTCGCCCAAAAAAAAAAAACGTAAGGGGTAACACTGTCGTTTTGTTTTCTGGTCGAAATTTTGATTTTCGATATCTCAGCTCTGGAAGGGTCTAGAGCCTCCATTTTTGCACTCAGGTGTAAGTCTCATGGCCCTCTATCAGAATGCAGAGTTTCAAGAAGATTGGGGATACTTAATTTTTCGCCCAAAAAAAAAAACGTAAGGGGTAACACTGTCGTTTTTTTTTCTGGTCTAAATTTTGATTTTCGATATCTCAGCTCTGGAAGGGTCTAGAGCCTCCATTTTTGCACTCAGGTGTAAGTCTCATGGCCCTCTATCAGAATGCAGAGTTTCAAGAAGATTGGGGATACTTAATTTTTCGCCCAAAAAAAAAAAACGTAAGGGGTAACACTGTCGTTTTTTTTTCTGGTCGAAATTTTGATTTTCGATATCTCAGCTCTGGAAGGGTCTAGAGCCTCCATTTTTGCACTCAGGTGTAAGTCTCATGGCCCTCTATCAGAATGCAGAGTTTCAAGAAGATTGGGGATACTTAATTTTTCGCCCAAAAAAAAAAACGTAAGGGGTAACACTGTCGTTTTTTTTTCTGGTCGAAATTTTGATTTTCGATATCTCAGCTCTGGAAGGGTCTAGAGCCTCCATTTTTCCACTCAGGTGTAAGTCTCATGGCCCTCTATCAGAATGCAGAGTTTCAAGAAGATTGGGGATACTTAATTTTTCGCCCAAAAAAAAAAACGTAAGGGGTAACACTGTCGTTTTTTTTTCTGGTCGAAATTTTGATTTTCGATATCTCAGCTCTGGAAGGGTCTAGAGCCTCCATTTTTGCACTCAGGTGTAAGTCTCATGGCCCTCTATCAGAATGCAGACTTTCAAGAAGATTGGGGATACTTAATTTTTCGCCCAAAAAAAAAAACGTAAGGGGTAACACTGTGTTTTTTTTTTCTGGTCGAAATTTTGATTTTCGATATCTCAGCTCTGGAAGGATCTAGAGCCTCCATTTTTGCACTCAGGTGTAAGTCTCATGGCCCTCTATCAGAATGCAGAGTTTCAAGAAGATTGGGGATACTTAATTTTTAGCCCAAAAAAAAAACGTAAGGGGTAACACTGTCGTTTTTTTTTTCTGGTCGAAATTTTGATTTTCGATATCTCAGCTCTGGAAGGGTCTAGAGCCTCCATTTTTGCACTCAGGTGTAAGTCTCATGGCCCTCTATCAGAATGCAGAGTTTCAAGAAGATTGGGGATACTTAATTTTTCGCCCAAAAAAAAAAAACGTAAGGGGTAACACTGTCGTTTTTTTTTTCTGGTCGAAATTTTGATTTTCGATATCTCAGCTCTGGAAGGGTCTAGAGCCTCCATTTTTGCACTCAGGTGTAAGTCTCATGGCCCTCTATCAGAATGCAGAGTTTCAAGACGATTGGGGATACTTAATTTTTCGCCCAAAAAAAAAAAACGTAAGGGGTAACACTGTCGTTTTGTTTTCTGGTCGAAATTTTGATTTTCGATATCTCAGCTCTGGAAGGGTCTAGAGCCTCCATTTTTGCACTCAGGTGTAAGTCTCATGGCCCTCTATCAGAATGCAGAGTTTCAAGAAGATTGGGGATACTTAATTTTTCGCCCAAAAAAAAAAACGTAAGGGGTAACACTGTCGTTTTTTTTTCTGGTCGAAATTTTGATTTTCGATATCTCAGCTCTGGAAGGGTCTAGAGCCTCCATTTTTGCACTCAGGTGTAAGTCTCATGGCCCTCTATCAGAATGCAGAGTTTCAAGAAGATTGGGGATACTTAATTTTTCGCCCAAAAAAAAAAACGTAAGGGGTAACACTGTCGTTTTTTTTTTCTGGTCGAAATTTTGATTTTCGATATCTCAGCTCTGGAAGGGTCTAGAGCCTCCATTTTTGCACTCAGGTGTAAGTATCATGGCCCTCTATCAGAATGCAGAGTTTCAAGAAGATTGGGGATACTTAATTTTTCGCCCAAAAAAAAAACGTAAGGGGTAACACTGTGTTTTTTTTTTCTGGTCGAAATTTTGATTTTCGATATCTCAGCTCTGGAAGGGTCTAGAGCCTCCATTTTTGCACTCAGGTGTAAGTCTCATGGCCCTCTATCAGAATGCAGAGTTTCAAGAAGATTGGGGATACTTAATTTTTCGCCCCAAAAAAAAAACGTAAGGGGTAACACTGTCGTTTTTTTTTTTGGTCGAAATTTTGATTTTCGATATCTCAGCTCTGGAAGGGTCTAGAGCCTCCATTTTTGCACTCAGGTGTAAGTCTCATGGCCCTCTATCAGAATGCAGAGTTTCAAGAAGATTGGGGATACTTAATTTTTCGCCCCCCAAAAAAAAACGTAAGGGGTAACACTGTCGTTTTTTTTTTCTGGTCGAAATTTTGATTTTCGATATCTCAGCTCTGGAAGGGTCTAGAATCTCCATTTTTGCACTCAGGTGTAAGTCTCATGGCCCTCTATCAGAATGCAGAGTTTCAAGAAGATTGGGGATACTTAATTTTTCGCCCCCAAAAAAAAACGTAAGGGGTAACACTGTCGTTTTTTTTTCTGGTCGAAATTTTGATTTTCGATATCTCAGCTCTGGAAGGGTCTAGAGCCTCCATTTTTGCACTCAGGTGTAAGTCTCATGGCCCTCTATCAGAATGCAGAGTTTCAAGAAGATTGGGGATACTTAATTTTTCGCCCAAAAAAAAAAAAACGTAAGGGGTAACACTGTCGTTTTTTTTCTGGTCGAAATTTTGATTTTCGATATCTCAGCTCTGGAAGGGTCTAGAGCCTCCATTTTTGCACTCAGGTGTAAGTCTCATGGCCCTCTATCAGAATGCAGAGTTTCAAGAAGATTGGGGATACTTAATTTTTCGCCCAAAAAAAAAAAAAACGTTAGGGGTAACACTGTCGTTTTTTTTTCTGGTCGAAATTTTGATTTTCGATATCTCAGCTCTGGAAGGGTCTAGAGCCTCCATTTTTGCACTCAGGTGTAAGTCTCATGGCCCTCTATCAGAATGCAGAGTTTCAAGAAGTTTGGGAATACTTAATTTTTCGCCCAAAAAAAAAAAACGTAAGGGGTAACACTGTCGTTTTTTTTTCTGGTCGAAATTTTGATTTTCGATATCTCAGCTCTGGAAGGGTCTAGAGCCTCCATTTTTGCACTCAGGTGTAAGTCTCATGGCCCCCTTTATCAGAATGCAGAGTTTCAAGAAGATTGGGGATACTTAATTTTTCGCCCAAAAAAAAAACGTAAGGGGTAACACTGTCGTTTTTTTTTCTGGTCGAAATTTTGATTTTCGATATCTCAGCTCTGGAAGGGTCTAGAGCCTCCATTTTTGCACTCAGGTGTAAGTCTCATGGCCCTCTATCAGAATGCAGAGTTTCAAGAAGATTGGGGATACTTAATTTTTCGCCCAAAAAAAAAAACGTAAGGGGTAACACTGTCGTTTTTTTTTCTGGTCGAAATTTTGATTTTCGATATCTCAGCTCTGGAAGGGTCTAGAGCCTCCATTTTTGCACTCAGGTGTAAGTCTCATGGCCCTCTATCAGAATGCAGAGTTTCAAGAAGATTGGGGATACTTAATTTTTCGCCCAAAAAAAAAATGTAAGGGGTAACACTGTCGTTTTTTTTTTCTGGTCGAAATTTTGATTTTCGATATCTCAGCTCTGGAAGGGTCTAGAGCCTCCATTTTTGCACTCAGGTGTAAGTCTCATGGCCCTCTATCAGAATGCAGAGTTTCAAGAAGATTGGGGATACTTAATTTTTCGCCCAAAAAAAAAACGTAAAGGGGTAACACTGTGTTTTTTTTTTCTGGTCGAAATTTTGATTTTCGATATCTCAGCTCTGGAAGGGTCTAGAGCCTCCATTTTTGCACTCAGGTGTAAGTCTCATGGCCCTCTATCAGAATGCAGAGTTTCAAGAAGATTGGGGATACTTAATTTTTCGCCCAAAAAAAAAAAACGTAAGGGGTAACACTGTCGTTTTTTTTTCTGGTCGAAATTTTGATTTTCGATATCTCAGCTCTGGAAGGGTCTAGAGCCTCCATTTTTGCACTCAGGTGTAAGTCTCATGGCCCTCTATCAGAATGCAGAGTTTCAAGAAGATTGGGGATACTTAATTTTTCGCCCCAAAAAAAAAAACGTAAGGGGTAACACTGTCGTTTTTTTTTCTGGTCGAAATTTTGATTTTCGATATCTCAGCTCTGGAAGGGTCTAGAATCTCCATTTTTGCACTCAGGTGTAAGTCTCATGGCCCTCTATCAGAATGCAGAGTTTCAAGAAGATTGGGGATACTTAATTTTTCGCCCAAAAAAAAAAACGTAAGGGGTAACACTGTCGTTTTTTTCTGGTCGAAATTTTGATTTTCGATATCTCAACTCTGGAAGGGTCTAGAGCCTCCATTTTTGCACTCAGGTGTAAGTCTCATGGCCCTCTATCAGAATGCAGAGTTTCAAGAAGATTGGGGATACTTAATTTTTCACCCAAAAAAAAAAAACGTAAGGGGTAACACTGTCGTTTTTTTTTTCTGGTCGAAATTTTGATTTTCGATATCTCAGCTCTGGAAGGGTCTAGAGCCTCCATTTTTGCACTCAGGTGTAAGTCTCATGGCCCTCTATCAGAATGCAGAGTTTCAAGAAGATTGGGGATACTTAATTTTTCGCCCAAAAAAAAAAAACATAAGGGGTAACATTGTCGTTTTTTTTTCTGGTCGAAATTTTGATTTTCGATATCTCAGCTCTGGAAGGGTCTAGAGCCTCCATTTTTGCCCTCAGGTGTAAGTCTCATGGCCCTCTATCAGAATGCATAGTTTCAAGAAGATTGGGGATACTTAATTTTTCGCCCCAAAAAAAAAAAACGTAAGGGGTAAGTAACACTGTCGTTTTTTTTTCTGGTCGAAATTTTGATTTTCGATATCTCAGCTCTGGAAGGGTCTAGAGCCTCCATTTTTGCACTCAGGTGTAAGTCTCATGGCCCTCTGTCAGAATGCAGAGTTTCAAGAAGATTGGGGATACTTAATTTTTCGCCCAAAAAAAAAAAAAAGGAAAGGGGTAACACTGTCGTTTTTTTTTCTGGTCGAAATTTTGATTTTCGATATCTCAGCTCTGGAAGGGTCTAGAGCCTCCATTTTTGCACTCAGGTGTAAGTCTCATGGCCCTCTGTCAGAATGCAGAGTTTCAAGAAGATTGGGGATACTTAATTTTTCGCCCAAAAAAAAAAAACGTAAGGGGTAACACTGTCGGTTTTTTTTCTGGTCGAAATTTTGATTTTCGATATCTCAGCTCTGGAAGGGTCTAGAGCCTCCATTTTTGCACTCAGGTGTAAGTCTCATGGCCCTCTATCAGAATGCAGAGTTTCAAGAAGATTGGGGATACTTAATTTTTCGCCCAAAAAAAAAAAACGTAAGGGGTAACACTGTCGTTTTTTTTTTCTGGTCGAAATTTTGATTTTCGATATCTCAGCTCTGGAAGGGTCTAGAGCCTCCATTTTTGCACTCAGGTGTAAGTCTCATGGCCCTCTATCAGAATGCAGAGTTTCAAGAAGATTGGGGATACTTAATTTTTCGCCCAAAAAAAAAAAACGTAAGGGGTAACACTGTCGTTTTTTTTTTCTGGTCGAAATTTTGATTTTCGATATCTCAGCTCTGGAAGGGTCTAGAGCCTCCATTTTTGCACTCAGGTGTAAGTCTCATGGCCCTCTGTCAGAATGCAGAGTTTCAAGAAGATTGGGGATACTTAATTTTTCGCCCAAAAAAAAAAAACGTAAGGGGTAACACTGTCGTTTTTTTTTCTGGTCGAAATTTTGATTTTCGATATCTCAGCTCTGGAAGGGTCTAGAGCCTCCATTTTTGCACTCAGGTGTAAGTCTCATGGCCCTCTATCAGAATGCAGAGTTTCAAGAAGATTGGGTATACTTAATTTTTCGCCCAAAAAAAAAAAACGTAAGGGGTAACACTGTCGTTTTTTTTTCTGGTCGAAATTTTGATTTTCGATATCTCAGCTCTGGAAGGGTCTAGAGCCTCCATTTTTGCACTCAGGTGTAAGTCTCATGGCCCTCTATCAGAATGCAGACTTTCAAGAAGATTGGGGATACTTAATTTTTCGCCCAAAAAAAAAAACGTAAGGGGTAACACTGTCGTTTTTTTTTCTGGTCTAAATTTTGATTTTCGATATCTCAGCTCTGGAAGGGTCTAGAGCCTCCATTTTTGCACTCAGGTGTAAGTCTCATGGCCCTCTATCAGAATGCAGAGTTTCAAGAAGATTGGGGATACTTAATTTTTCGCCCAAAAAAAAAAACGTAAGGGGTAACACTGTCGTTTTTTTTTCTGGTCGAAATTTTGATTTTCGATATCTCAGCTCTGGAAGGGTCTAGAGCCTCCATTTTTGCACTCAGGTGTAAGTCTCATGGCCCTCTATCAGAATGCAGAGTTTCAAGAAGATTGGGGATACTTAATTTTTCGCCCAAAAAAAAAAAACGTAAGGGGTAACACTGTCGTTTTTTTTCTGGTCGAAATTTTGATTTTCGATATCTCAGCTCTGGAAGGGTCTAGAGCCTCCATTTTTCCACTCTGGTGTAAGTCTCATGGCCCTCTATCAGAATGCAGAGTTTCAAGAAGATTGGGGATACTTAATTTTTCGCCCAAAAAAAAAAAACGTAAGGGGTAACACTGTCGTTTTTTTTTCTGGTCGAAATTTTGATTTTCGATATCTCAGCTCTGGAAGGGTCTAGAGCCTCCATTTTTGCACTCAGGTGTAAGTCTCATGGCCCTCTATCAGAATGCAGACTTTCAAGAAGATTGGGGATACTTAATTTTTCGCCCAAAAAAAAAAACGTAAGGGGTAACACTGTGTTTTTTTTTTCTGGTCGAAATTTTGATTTTCGATATCTCAGCTCTGGAAGGATCTAGAGCCTCCATTTTTGCACTCAGGTGTAAGTCTCATGGCCCTCTATCAGAATGCAGAGTTTCAAGAAGATTGGGGATACTTAATTTTTAGCCCAAAAAAAAAAACGTAAGGGGTAACACTGTCGTTTTTTTTTCTGGTCGAAATTTTGATTTTCGATATCTCAGCTCTGGAAGGGTCTAGAGCCTCCATTTTTGCACTCAGGTGTAAGTCTCATGGCCCTCTATCAGAATGCAGAGTTTCAAGAAGATTGGGGATACTTAATTTTTCGCCCAAAAAAAAAAAACGTAAGGGGTAACACTGTCGTTTTTTTTTTCTGGTCGAAATTTTGATTTTCGATATCTCAGCTCTGGAAGGGTCTAGAGCCTCCATTTTTGCACTCAGGTGTAAGTCTCATGGCCCTCTATCAGAATGCAGAGTTTCAAGACGATTGGGGATACTTAATTTTTCGCCCAAAAAAAAAAACGTAAGGGGTAACACTGTCGTTTTGTTTTCTGGTCGAAATTTTGATTTTCGATATCTCAGCTCTGGAAGGGTCTAGAGCCTCCATTTTTGCACTCAGGTGTAAGTCTCATGGCCCTCTATCAGAATGCAGAGTTTCAAGAAGATTGGGGATACTTAATTTTTCGCCCAAAAAAAAAAACGTAAGGGGTAACACTGTCGTTTTTTTTTCTGGTCGAAATTTTGATTTTCGATATCTCAGCTCTGGAAGGGTCTAGAGCCTCCATTTTTGCACTCAGGTGTAAGTCTCATGGCCCTCTATCAGAATGCAGAGTTTCAAGAAGATTGGGGATACTTAATTTTTAGCCCAAAAAAAAAAACGTAAGGGGTAACACTGTCGTTTTTTTTTTCTGGTCGAAATTTTGATTTTCGATATCTCAGCTCTGGAAGGGTCTAGAGCCTCCATTTTTGCACTCAGGTGTAAGTCTCATGGCCCTCTATCAGAATGCAGAGTTTCAAGAAGATTGGGGATACTTAATTTTTCGCCCAAAAAAAAAAAACGTAAGGGGTAACACTGTCGTTTTTTTTTTCTGGTCGAAATTTTGATTTTCGATATCTCAGCTCTGGAAGGGTCTAGAGCCTCCATTTTTGCACTCAGGTGTAAGTCTCATGGCCCTCTATCAGAATGCAGAGTTTCAAGACGATTGGGGATACTTAATTTTTCGCCCAAAAAAAAAAAAACGTAAGGGGTAACACTGTCGTTTTGTTTTCTGGTCGAAATTTTGATTTTCGATATCTCAGCTCTGGAAGGGTCTAGAGCCTCCATTTTTGCACTCAGGTGTAAGTCTCATGGCCCTCTATCAGAATGCAGAGTTTCAAGAAGATTGGGGATACTTAATTTTTCGCCCAAAAAAAAAAACGTAAGGGGTAACACTGTCGTTTTTTTTTCTGGTCGAAATTTTGATTTTCGATATCTCAGCTCTGGAAGGGTCTAGAGCCTCCATTTTTGCACTCAGGTGTAAGTCTCATGGCCCTCTATCAGAATGCAGAGTTTCAAGAAGATTGGGGATACTTAATTTTTCGCCCAAAAAAAAAAACGTAAGGGGTAACACTGTCGTTTTTTTTTTCTGGTCGAAATTTTGATTTTCGATATCTCAGCTCTGGAAGGGTCTAGAGCCTCCATTTTTGCACTCAGGTGTAAGTATCATGGCCCTCTATCAGAATGCAGAGTTTCAAGAAGATTGGGGATACTTAATTTTTCGCCCAAAAAAAAACGTAAGGGGTAACACTGTGTTTTTTTTTTCTGGTCGAAATTTTGATTTTCGATATCTCAGCTCTGGAAGGGTCTAGAGCCTCCATTTTTGCACTCATGTGTAAGTCTCATGGCCCTCTATCAGAATGCAGAGTTTCAAGAAGATTGGGGATACTTAATTTTTCGCCCAAAAAAAAAAAACGTAAGGGGTAACACTGTCGTTTTTTTTTTCTGGTCGAAATTTTGATTTTCGATATCTCAGCTCTGGAAGGGTCTAGAGCCTCCATTTTTGCACTCAGGTGTAAGTCTCATGGCCCTCTATCAGAATGCAGAGTTTCAAGAAGATTGGGGATACTTAATTTTTCGCCCCAAAAAAAAAAACGTAAGGGGTAACACTGTCGGTTTTTTTTCTGGTCGAAATTTTGATTTTCGATATCTCAGCTCTGGAAGGGTCTAGAATCTCCATTTTTGCACTCAGGTGTAAGTCTCATGGCCCTCTATCAGAATGCAGAGTTTCAAGAAGATTGGGGATACTTAATTTTTCGCCCAAAAAAAAAAACGTAAGGGGTAACACTGTCGTTTTTTTTCTGGTCGAAATTTTGATTTTCGATATCTCAACTCTGGAAGGGTCTAGAGCCTCCATTTTTGCACTCAGGTGTAAGTCTCATGGCCCTCTATCAGAATGCAGAGTTTCAAGAAGATTGGGGATACTTAATTTTTCACCCAAAAAAAAAAAACGTAAGGGGTAACACTGTCGTTTTTTTTTCTGGTCGAAATTTTGATTTTCGATATCTCAGCTCTGGAAGGGTCTAGAGCCTCCATTTTTGCACTCAGGTGTAAGTCTCATGGCCCTCTATCAGAATGCAGAGTTTCAAGAAGATTGGGGATACTTAATTTTTCGCCCAAAAAAAAAAAACATAAGGGGTAACATTGTCGTTTTTTTTTCTGGTCGAAATTTTGATTTTCGATATCTCAGCTCTGGAAGGGTCTAGAGCCTCCATTTTTGCACTCAGGTGTAAGTCTCATGGCCCTCTATCAGAATGCAGAGTTTCAAGAAGATTGGGGATACTTAATTTTTCGCCCCAAAAAAAAAAACGTAAGGGGTAACACTGTCGTTTTTTTTTCTGGTCGAAATTTTGATTTTCGATATCTCAGCTCTGGAAGGGTCTAGAGCCTCCATTTTTGCACTCAGGTGTAAGTCTCATGGCCCTCTATCAGAATGCAGAGTTTCAAGACGATTGGGGATACTTAATTTTTCGCCCAAAAAAAAAAACGTAAGGGGTAACACTGTCGTTTTGTTTTCTGGTCGAAATTTTGATTTTCGATATCTCAGCTCTGGAAGGGTCTAGAATCTCCATTTTTGCACTCAGGTGTAAGTCTCATGGCCCTCTATCAGAATGCAGAGTTTCAAGAAGATTGGGGATACTTAATTTTTCGCCCAAAAAAAAAAACGTAAGGGGTAACACTGTCGTTTTTTTTCTGGTCGAAATTTTGATTTTCGATATCTCAACTCTGGAAGGGTCTAGAGCCTCCATTTTTGCACTCAGGTGTAAGTCTCATGGCCCTCTATCAGAATGCAGAGTTTCAAGAAGATTGGGGATACTTAATTTTTCACCCAAAAAAAAAAACGTAAGGGGTAACACTGTCGTTTTTTTTTCTGGTCGAAATTTTGATTTTCGATATCTCAGCTCTGGAAGGGTCTAGAGCCTCCATTTTTGCACTCAGGTGTAAGTCTCATGGCCCTCTATCAGAATGCAGAGTTTCAAGAAGATTGGGGATACTTAATTTTTCGCCCAAAAAAAAAAAAACATAAGGGGTAACATTGTCGTTTTTTTTTCTGGTCGAAATTTTGATTTTCGATATCTCAGCTCTGGAAGGGTCTAGAGCCTCCATTTTTGCACTCAGGTGTAAGTCTCATGGCCCTCTATCAGAATGCAGAGTTTCAAGAAGATTGGGGATACTTAATTTTTCGCCCCAAAAAAAAAAACGTAAGGGGTAACACTGTCGTTTTTTTTTCTGGTCGAAATTTTGATTTTCGATATCTCAGCTCTGGAAGGGTCTAGAGCCTCCATTTTTGCACTCAGGTGTAAGTCTCATGGCCCTCTGTCAGAATGCAGAGTTTCAAGAAGATTGGGGATACTTAATTTTTCGCCCAAAAAAAAAAAAAAAGGAAAGGGGTAACACTGTCGTTTTTTTTTCTGGTCGAAATTTTGATTTTCGATATCTCAGCTCTGGAAGGGTCTAGAGCCTCCATTTTTGCACTCAGGTGTAAGTCTCATGGCCCTCTATCAGAATGCAGAGTTTCAAGAAGATTGGGGATACTTAATTTTTCGCCCAAAAAAAAAAAACGTAAGGGGTAACACTGTCGTTTTTTTTTCTGGTCGAAATTTTGATTTTCGATATCTCAGCTCTGGAAGGGTCTAGAGCCTCCATTTTTGCACTCAGGTGTAAGTCTCATGGCCCTCTATCAGAATGCAGAGTTTCAAGAAAATTGGGGATACTTAATTTTTCGCCCAAAAAAAAAAAAAGTAAGGGGTAACACTGTCGTTTTTTTTTTCTGGTCGAAATTTTGATTTTCGATATCTCAGCTCTGGAAGGGTCTAGAGCCTCCATTTTTGCACTCAGGTGTAAGTCTCATGGCCCTCTGTCAGAATGCAGAGTTTCAAGAAGATTGGGGATACTTAATTTTTCGCCCAAAAAAAAAAAACGTAAGGGGTAACACTGTCGTTTTTTTTTCTGGTCGAAATTTTGATTTTCGATATCTCAGCTCTGGAAGGGTCTAGAGCCTCCATTTTTGCACTCAGGTGTAAGTCTCATGGCCCTCTATCAGAATGCAGAGTTTCAAGAAGATTGGGGATACTTAATTTTTCGCCCAAAAAAAAAAACGTAAGGGGTAACACTGTCGTTTTTTTTTCTGGTCTAAATTTTGATTTTCGATATCTCAGCTCTGGAAGGGTCTAGAGCCTCCATTTTTGCACTCAGGTGTAAGTCTCATGGCCCTCTATCAGAATGCAGAGTTTCAAGAAGATTGGGGATACTTAATTTTTCGCCCAAAAAAAAAAACGTAAGGGGTAACACTGTCGTTTTTTTTTCTGGTCGAAATTTTGATTTTCGATATCTCAGCTCTGGAAGGGTCTAGAGCCTCCATTTTTGCACTCAGGTGTAAGTCTCATGGCCCTCTATCAGAATGCAGAGTTTCAAGAAGATTGGGGATACTTAATTTTTCGCCCAAAAAAAAAAAAAACGTAAGGGGTAACACTGTCGTTTTTTTTTCTGGTCGAAATTTTGATTTTCGATATCTCAGCTCTGGAAGGGTCTAGAGCCTCCATTTTTCCACTCAGGTGTAAGTCTCATGGCCCTCTATCAGAATGCAGAGTTTCAAGAAGATTGGGGATACTTAATTTTTCGCCCAAAAAAAAAAACGTAAGGGGTAACACTGTCGTTTTTTTTTCTGGTCGAAATTTTGATTTTCGATATCTCAGCTCTGGAAGGGTCTAGAGCCTCCATTTTTGCACTCAGGTGTAAGTCTCATGGCCCTCTATCAGAATGCAGACTTTCAAGAAGATTGGGGATACTTAATTTTTCGCCCAAAAAAAAAAACGTAAGGGGTAACACTGTGTTTTTTTTTTCTGGTCGAAATTTTGATTTTCGATATCTCAACTCTGGAAGGGTCTAGAGCCTCCATTTTTGCACTCAGGTGTAAGTCTCATGGCCCTCTATCAGAATGCAGAGTTTCAAGAAGATTGGGGATACTTAATTTTTCACCCAAAAAAAAAAAACGTAAGGGGTAACACTGTCGTTTTTTTTTCTGGTCGAAATTTTGATTTTCGATATCTCAGCTCTGGAAGGGTCTAGAGCCTCCATTTTTCCACTCAGGTGTAAGTCTCATGGCCCTCTATCAGAATGCAGAGTTTCAAGAAGATTGGGGATACTTAATTTTTCGCCCAAAAAAAAAAACGTAAGGGGTAACACTGTCGTTTTTTTTTTCTGGTCGAAATTTTGATTTTCGATATCTCAGCTCTGGAAGGGTCTAGAGCCTCCATTTTTGCACTCAGGTGTAAGTCTCATGGCCCTCTATCAGAATGCAGACTTTCAAGAAGATTGGGGATACTTAATTTTTCGCCCAAAAAAAAAAACGTAAGGGGTAACACTGTGGTTTTTTTTTCTGGTCGAAATTTTGATTTTCGATATCTCAGCTCTGGAAGGATCTAGAGCCTCCATTTTTGCACTCAGGTGTAAGTCTCATGGCCCTCTATCAGAATGCAGAGTTTCAAGAAGATTGGGGATACTTAATTTTTAGCCCAAAAAAAAAAACGTAAGGGGTAACACTGTCGTTTTTTTTTTCTGGTCGAAATTTTGATTTTCGATATCTCAGCTCTGGAAGGGTCTAGAGCCTCCATTTTTGCACTCAGGTGTAAGTCTCATGGCCCTCTATCAGAATGCAGAGTTTCAAGAAGATTGGGGATACTTAATTTTTCGCCCAAAAAAAAAAAACGTAAGGGGTAACACTGTCGTTTTTTTTTTCTGGTCGAAATTTTGATTTTCGATATCTCAGCTCTGGAAGGGTCTAGAGCCTCCATTTTTGCACTCAGGTGTAAGTCTCATGGCCCTCTATCAGAATGCAGAGTTTCAAGACGATTGGGGATACTTAATTTTTCGCCCCAAAAAAAAAAAACTTAAGGGGTAACACTGTCGTTTTGTTTTCTGGTCGAAATTTTGATTTTCGATATCTCAGCTCTGGAAGGGTCTAGAGCCTCCATTTTTGCACTCAGGTGTAAGTCTCATGGCCCTCTATCAGAATGCAGAGTTTCAAGAAGATTGGGGATACTTAATTTTTCGCCCAAAAAAAAAAACTTAAGGGGTAACACTGTCGTTTTTTTTTCTGGTCGAAATTTTGATTTTCGATATCTCAGCTCTGGAAGGGTCTAGAGCCTCCATTTTTGCACTCAGGTGTAAGTCTCATGGCCCTCTATCAGAATGCAGAGTTTCAAGAAGATTGGGGATACTTAATTTTTCGCCCCAAAAAAAAAACGTAAGGGGTAACACTGTCGTTTTTTTTTTTGGTCGAAATTTTGATTTTCGATATCTCAGCTCTGGAAGGGTCTAGAGCCTCCATTTTTGCACTCAGGTGTAAGTCTCATGGCCCTCTATCAGAATGCAGAGTTTCAAGAAGATTGGGGATACTTAATTTTCCGCCCCCCAAAAAAAAACGTAAGGGGTAACACTGTCGTTTTTTTTTTCTGGTCGAAATTTTGATTTTCGATATCTCAGCTCTGGAAGGGTCTAGAATCTCCATTTTTGCACTCAGGTGTAAGTCTCATGGCCCTCTATCAGAATGCAGAGTTTCAAGAAGATTGGGGATACTTAATTTTTCGCCCCCAAAAAAAAACGTAAGGGGTAACACTGTCGTTTTTTTTTTCTGGTCGAAATTTTGATTTTCGATATCTCAGCTCTGGAAGGGTCTAGAGCCTCCATTTTTGCACTCAGGTGTAAGTCTCATGGCCCTCTATCAGAATGCAGAGTTTCAAGAAGATTGGGGATACTTAATTTTTCGCCCAAAAAAAAAAAAACGTAAGGGGTAACACTGTCGTTTTTTTTCTGGTCGAAATTTTGATTTTCGATATCTCAGCTCTGGAAGGGTCTAGAGCCTCCATTTTTGCACTCAGGTGTAAGTCTCATGGCCCTCTATCAGAATGCAGAGTTTCAAGAAGATTGGGGATACTTAATTTTTCGCCCAAAAAAAAAAAAAAACGTTAGGGGTAACACTGTCGTTTTTTTTTCTGGTCGAAATTTTGATTTTCGATATCTCAGCTCTGGAAGGGTCTAGAGCCTCCATTTTTGCACTCAGGTGTAAGTCTCATGGCCCTCTATCAGAATGCAGAGTTTCAAGAAGTTTGGGGATACTTAATTTTTCGCCCAAAAAAAAAAACGTAAGGGGTAACACTGTCGTTTTTTTTTCTGGTCGAAATTTTGATTTTCGATATCTCAGCTCTGGAAGGGTCTAGAGCCTCCATTTTTGCACTCAGGTGTAAGTCTCATGGCCCCCTTTATCAGAATGCAGAGTTTCAAGAAGATTGGGGATACTTAATTTTTCGCCCAAAAAAAAAACGTAAGGGGTAACACTGTCGTTTTTTTTTCTGGTCGAAATTTTGATTTTCGATATCTCAGCTCTGGAAGGGTCTAGAGCCTCCATTTTTGCACTCAGGTGTAAGTCTCATGGCCCTCTATCAGAATTTGGGAAGATTGGAGAAACTTAATTTTCGCCCCAAAAAAAAAACCGTAAGGGGTACCACTGTCGTTTTTTTTTCGGGCCGAATTTTTGAGTTTCGATATCTCAGCTCTGGAAGGGAGCCTCCATTTTTGCACTCAGGTCTAAGTCTCATGGCCCTCTATCAGAATTTGGGAAGATTGGAGAAACTTAATTTTTCGCCCAAAAAAAAAAAGGTAAGGGGTACCACTGTCGTTTTTTTTTCGGGCCGAAGTTTTGAGTTTCGATATCTCAGCTTTGGAAGGGGCTAGAGCCTCCATTTTTGCACTCAGGTCTAAGTCTCATGGCCCTCTATCAGAATTTGGGAAGATTGGAGAAACTTAATTTTTCGCCCAAAAAAAAAAACGTAAGGGGTAACACTGTCGTTTTTTTTTCTGGTCGAAATTTTGATTTTCGATATCTCAGCTCTGGAAGGGTCTAGAGCCTCCATTTTTGCACTCAGGTGTAAGTCTCATGGCCCTCTATCAGAATGCAGAGTTTCAAGAAGATTGGGGATACTTAATTTTTCGCCCAAAAAAAAAAAAGGAAAAGGGGTAACACTGTCGTTTTTTTTTCTGGCCGAAATTTTGATTTTCGATATCTCAGCTCTGGAAGGGTCTAGAGCCTCCATTTTTGCACTCAGGTGTAAGTCTCATGGCCCTCTATCAGAATGCAGAGTTTCAAGAAGATTGGGGATACTTAATTTTTCGCCCAAAAAAAAAACGTAAGGGGTAACACTGTCGTTTTTTTTTCTGGTCGAAATTTTGATTTTCGATATCTCAGCTCTGGAAGGGTCTAGAGCCTCCATTTTTGCACTCAGGTTTAAGTCTCATGGCCCTCTATCAGAATGCAGAGTTTCAAGAAGATTGGGGATACTTAATTTTTCGCCCAAAAAAAAATGTAAGGGGTAACACTGTCGTTTTTTTTTTCTGGTCGAAATTTTGATTTTCGATATCTCAGCTCTGGAAGGGTCTAGAGCCTCCATTTTTGCACTCAGGTGTAAGTCTCATGGCCCTCTATCAGAATGCAGAGTTTCAAGAAGATTGGGGATACTTAATTTTTCGCCCAAAAAAAAAAAAACGTAAGGGGTAACACTGTCGTTTTTTTTTCTGGTCGAAATTTTGATTTTCGATATCTCAGCTCTGGAAGGGTCTAGAGCCTCCATTTTTGCACTCAGGTGTAAGTCTCATGGCCCTCTATCAGAATGCAGAGTTTCAAGAAGATTGGGGATACTTAATTTTTCGCCCAAAAAAAAAAAAACGTAAGGGGTAACACTGTCGTTTTTTTTTCTGGTCGAAATTTTGATTTTCGATATCTCAGCTCTGGAAGGGTCTAGAGCCTCCATTTTTGCACTCAGGTGTAAGTCTCATGGCCCTCTATCAGAATGCAGAGTTTCAAGAAGATTGGGGATACTTAATTTTTCGCCCCAAAAAAAAAAACGTAAGGGGTAACACTGTCGTTTTTTTTTCTGGTCGAAATTTTGATTTTCGATATCTCAGCTCTGGAAGGGTCTAGAATCTCCATTTTTGCACTCAGGTGTAAGTCTCATGGCCCTCTATCAGAATGCAGAGTTTCAAGAAGATTGGGGATACTTAATTTTTCGCCCAAAAAAAAAACGTAAGGGGTAACACTGTCGTTTTTTTTCTGGTCGAAATTTTGATTTTCGATATCTCAACTCTGGAAGGGTCTAGAGCCTCCATTTTTGCACTCAGGTGTAAGTCTCATGGCCCTCTATCAGAATGCAGAGTTTCAAGAAGATTGGGGATACTTAATTTTTCACCCAAAAAAAAAAAACGTAAGGGGTAACACTGTCGTTTTTTTTTCTGGTCGAAATTTTGATTTTCGATATCTCAGCTCTGGAAGGGTCTAGAGCCTCTATTTTTGCACTCAGGTGTAAGTCTCATGGCCCTCTATCAGAATGCAGAGTTTCAAGAAGATTGGGGATACTTAATTTTTCGCCCAAAAAAAAAAAACATAAGGGGTAACATTGTCGTTTTTTTTTCTGGTCGAAATTTTGATTTTCGATATCTCAGCTCTGGAAGGGTCTAGAGCCTCCATTTTTGCACTCAGGTGTAAGTCTCATGGCCCTCTATCAGAATGCAGAGTTTCAAGAAGATTGGGGATACTTAATTTTTCGCCCAAAAAAAAAAACGTAAGGGGTAACACTGTGTTTTTTTTTTCTGGTCGAA
Organism: Pimephales promelas; assembly: GCF_988280905.1. Taxonomy (NCBI): domain Eukaryota; kingdom Metazoa; phylum Chordata; class Actinopteri; order Cypriniformes; family Leuciscidae; genus Pimephales; species Pimephales promelas. The sequence goes on along the minus strand of NC_142770.1, from coordinate 6,931,892 downwards.
ATTTTGATTTTCGATATCTCAGCTCTGGAAGGATCTAGAGCCTCCATTTTTGCACTCAGGTGTAAGTCTCATGGCCCTCTATCAGAATGCAGAGTTTCAAGAAGATTGGGGATACTTAATTTTTAGCCCAAAAAAAAAAACGTAAGGGGTAACACTGTCGTTTTTTTTTTCTGGTCGAAATTTTGATTTTCGATATCTCAGCTCTGGAAGGGTCTAGAGCCTCCATTTTTGCACTCAGGTGTAAGTCTCATGGCCCTCTATCAGAATGCAGAGTTTCAAGAAGATTGGGGATACTTAATTTTTCGCCCCAAAAAAAAAAAACGTAAGGGGTAACACTGTCGTTTTTTTTTTCTGGTCGAAATTTTGATTTTCGATATCTCAGCTCTGGAAGGGTCTAGAGCCTCCATTTTTGCACTCAGGTGTAAGTCTCATGGCCCTCTATCAGAATGCAGAGTTTCAAGACGATTGGGGATACTTAATTTTTCGCCCAAAAAAAAAAAACGTAAGGGGTAACACTGTCGTTTTGTTTTCTGGTCGAAATTTTGATTTTCGATATCTCAGCTCTGGAAGGGTCTAGAGCCTCCATTTTTGCACTCAGGTGTAAGTCTCATGGCCCTCTATCAGAATGCAGAGTTTCAAGAAGATTGGGGATACTTAATTTTTCGCCCAAAAAAAAAAACGTAAGGGGTAACACTGTCGTTTTTTTTTCTGGTCGAAATTTTGATTTTCGATATCTCAGCTCTGGAAGGGTCTAGAGCCTCCATTTTTGCACTCAGGTGTAAGTCTCATGGCCCTCTATCAGAATGCAGAGTTTCAAGAAGATTGGGGATACTTAATTTTTCGCCCAAAAAAAAAAACGTAAGGGGTAACACTGTCGTTTTTTTTTTCTGGTCGAAATTTTGATTTTCGATATCTCAGCTCTGGAAGGGTCTAGAGCCTCCATTTTTGCACTCAGGTGTAAGTATCATGGCCCTCTATCAGAATGCAGAGTTTCAAGAAGATTGGGGATACTTAATTTTTCGCCCAAAAAAAAAACGTAAGGGGTAACACTGTGTTTTTTTTTTCTGGTCGAAATTTTGATTTTCGATATCTCAGCTCTGGAAGGGTCTAGAGCCTCCATTTTTGCACTCAGGTGTAAGTCTCATGGCCCTCTATCAGAATGCAGAGTTTCAAGAAGATTGGGGATACTTAATTTTTCGCCCCAAAAAAAAAACGTAAGGGGTAACACTGTCGTTTTTTTTTTTGGTCGAAATTTTGATTTTCGATATCTCAGCTCTGGAAGGGTCTAGAGCCTCCATTTTTGCACTCAGGTGTAAGTCTCATGGCCCTCTATCAGAATGCAGAGTTTCAAGAAGATTGGGGATACTTAATTTTTCGCCCCCCAAAAAAAAACGTAAGGGGTAACACTGTCGTTTTTTTTTTCTGGTCGAAATTTTGATTTTCGATATCTCAGCTCTGGAAGGGTCTAGAATCTCCATTTTTGCACTCAGGTGTAAGTCTCATGGCCCTCTATCAGAATGCAGAGTTTCAAGAAGATTGGGGATACTTAATTTTTCGCCCCCAAAAAAAAACGTAAGGGGTAACACTGTCGTTTTTTTTTCTGGTCGAAATTTTGATTTTCGATATCTCAGCTCTGGAAGGGTCTAGAGCCTCCATTTTTGCACTCAGGTGTAAGTCTCATGGCCCTCTATCAGAATGCAGAGTTTCAAGAAGATTGGGGATACTTAATTTTTCGCCCAAAAAAAAAAAACGTAAGGGGTAACACTGTCGTTTTTTTTCTGGTCGAAATTTTGATTTTCGATATCTCAGCTCTGGAAGGGTCTAGAGCCTCCATTTTTGCACTCAGGTGTAAGTCTCATGGCCCTCTATCAGAATGCAGAGTTTCAAGAAGATTGGGGATACTTAATTTTTCGCCCAAAAAAAAAAAAAACGTTAGGGGTAACACTGTCGTTTTTTTTTCTGGTCGAAATTTTGATTTTCGATATCTCAGCTCTGGAAGGGTCTAGAGCCTCCATTTTTGCACTCAGGTGTAAGTCTCATGGCCCTCTATCAGAATGCAGAGTTTCAAGAAGTTTGGGGATACTTAATTTTTCGCCCAAAAAAAAAAAACGTAAGGGGTAACACTGTCGTTTTTTTTTCTGGTCGAAATTTTGATTTTCGATATCTCAGCTCTGGAAGGGTCTAGAGCCTCCATTTTTGCACTCAGGTGTAAGTCTCATGGCCCCCTTTATCAGAATGCAGAGTTTCAAGAAGATTGGGGATACTTAATTTTTCGCCCAAAAAAAAAACGTAAGGGGTAACACTGTCGTTTTTTTTTCTGGTCGAAATTTTGATTTTCGATATCTCAGCTCTGGAAGGGTCTAGAGCCTCCATTTTTGCACTCAGGTGTAAGTCTCATGGCCCTCTATCAGAATTTGGGAAGATTGGAGAAACTTAATTTTCGCCCCAAAAAAAAAAACCGTAAGGGGTACCACTGTCGTTTTTTTTTTCGGGCCGAATTTTTGAGTTTCGATATCTCAGCTCTGGAAGGGAGCCTCCATTTTTGCACTCAGGTCTAAGTCTCATGGCCCTCTATCAGAATTTGGGAAGATTGGAGAAACTTAATTTTTCGCCCAAAAAAAAAAAGGTAAGGGGTACCACTGTCGTTTTTTTTTCGGGCCGAAGTTTTGAGTTTCGATATCTCAGCTTTGGAAGGGGCTAGAGCCTCCATTTTTGCACTCAGGTCTAAGTCTCATGGCCCTCTATCAGAATTTGGGAAGATTGGAGAAACTTAATTTTTCGCCCAAAAAAAAAAAAACGTAAGGGGTAACACTGTCGTTTTTTTTTCTGGTCGAAATTTTGATTTTCGATATCTCAGCTCTGGAAGGGTCTAGAGCCTCCATTTTTGCACTCAGGTGTAAGTCTCATGGCCCTCTATCAGAATGCAGAGTTTCAAGAAGATTGGGGATACTTAATTTTTCGCCCAAAAAAAAAAACGTAAGGGGTAACACTGTCGTTTTTTTTTCTGGTCGAAATTTTGATTTTCGATATCTCAGCTCTGGAAGGGTCTAGAGCCTCCATTTTTGCACTCAGGTGTAAGTCTCATGGCCCTCTATCAGAATGCAGAGTTTCAAGAAGATTGGGGATACTTAATTTTTCGCCCAAAAAAAAAATGTAAGGGGTAACACTGTCGTTTTTTTTTTCTGGTCGAAATTTTGATTTTCGATATCTCAGCTCTGGAAGGGTCTAGAGCCTCCATTTTTGCACTCAGGTGTAAGTCTCATGGCCCTCTATCAGAATGCAGAGTTTCAAGAAGATTGGGGATACTTAATTTTTCGCCCAAAAAAAAAAACGTAAAGGGGTAACACTGTGTTTTTTTTTTCTTGTCGAAATTTTGATTTTCGATATCTCAGCTCTGGAAGGGTCTAGAGCCTCCATTTTTGCACTCAGGTGTAAGTCTCATGGCCCTCTATCAGAATGCAGAGTTTCAAGAAGATTGGGGATACTTAATTTTTCGCCCAAAAAAAAAAAACGTAAGGGGTAACACTGTCGTTTTTTTTTCTGGTCGAAATTTTGATTTTCGATATCTCAGCTCTGGAAGGGTCTAGAGCCTCCATTTTTGCACTCAGGTGTAAGTCTCATGGCCCTCTATCAGAATGCAGAGTTTCAAGAAGATTGGGGATACTTAATTTTTCGCCCCAAAAAAAAAAACGTAAGGGGTAACACTGTCGTTTTTTTTTCTGGTCGAAATTTTGATTTTCGATATCTCAGCTCTGGAAGGGTCTAGAATCTCCATTTTTGCACTCAGGTGTAAGTCTCATGGCCCTCTATCAGAATGCAGAGTTTCAAGAAGATTGGGGATACTTAATTTTTCGCCCAAAAAAAAAAACGTAAGGGGTAACACTGTCGTTTTTTTTCTGGTCGAAATTTTGATTTTCGATATCTCAACTCTGGAAGGGTCTAGAGCCTCCATTTTTGCACTCAGGTGTAAGTCTCATGGCCCTCTATCAGAATGCAGAGTTTCAAGAAGATTGGGGATACTTAATTTTTCACCCAAAAAAAAAAACGTAAGGGGTAACACTGTCGTTTTTTTTTTCTGGTCGAAATTTTGATTTTCGATATCTCAGCTCTGGAAGGGTCTAGAGCCTCCATTTTTGCACTCAGGTGTAAGTCTCATGGCCCTCTATCAGAATGCAGAGTTTCAAGAAGATTGGGGATACTTAATTTTTCGCCCAAAAAAAAAAAACATAAGGGGTAACATTGTCGTTTTTTTTTCTGGTCGAAATTTTGATTTTCGATATCTCAGCTCTGGAAGGGTCTAGAGCCTCCATTTTTGCACTCAGGTGTAAGTCTCATGGCCCTCTATCAGAATGCAGAGTTTCAAGAAGATTGGGGATACTTAATTTTTCGCCCCAAAAAAAAAAAACCGTAAGGGGTAAGTAACACTGTCGTTTTTTTTTCTGGTCGAAATTTTGATTTTCGATATCTCAGCTCTGGAAGGGTCTAGAGCCTCCATTTTTGCACTCAGGTGTAAGTCTCATGGCCCTCTGTCAGAATGCAGAGTTTCAAGAAGATTGGGGATACTTAATTTTTCGCCCAAAAAAAAAAAAAAAGGAAAGGGGTAACACTGTCGTTTTTTTTTCTGGTCGAAATTTTGATTTTCGATATCTCAGCTCTGGAAGGGTCTAGAGCCTCCATTTTTGCACTCAGGTGTAAGTCTCATGGCCCTCTATCAGAATGCAGAGTTTCAAGAAGATTGGGGATACTTAATTTTTCGCCCAAAAAAAAAAAAAAAGGAAAGGGGTAACACTGTCGTTTTTTTTTCTGGTCGAAATTTTGATTTTCGATATCTCAGCTCTGGAAGGGTCTAGAGCCTCCATTTTTGCACTCAGGTGTAAGTCTCATGGCCCTCTATCAGAATGCAGAGTTTCAAGAAGATTGGGTATACTTAATTTTTCGCCCAAAAAAAAAAACGTAAGGGGTAACACTGTCGTTTTTTTTTCTGGTCGAAATTTTGATTTTCGATATCTCAGCTCTGGAAGGGTCTAGAGCCTCCATTTTTGCACTCAGGTGTAAGTCTCATGGCCCTCTACCAGAATGCAGAGTTTCAAGAAGATTGGGGATACTTAATTTTTCGCCCAAAAAAAAAAACGTAAGGGGTAACACTGTCGTTTTTTTTTCTGGTCTAAATTTTGATTTTCGATATCTCAGCTCTGGAAGGGTCTAGAGCCTCCATTTTTGCACTCAGGTGTAAGTCTCATGGCCCTCTATCAGAATTTGGGAAGATTGGAGAAACTTAATTTTCGCCCCAAAAAAAAAAAACCGTAAGGGGTACCACTGTCGTTTTTTTTTTCGGGCCGAATTTTTGAGTTTCGATATCTCAGCTCTGGAAGGGAGCCTCCATTTTTGCACTCAGGTCTAAGTCTCATGGCCCTCTATCAGAATTTGGGAAGATTGGAGAAACTTAATTTTTCGCCCAAAAAAAAAAAGGTAAGGGGTACCACTGTCGTTTTTTTTTCGGGCCGAAGTTTTGAGTTTCGATATCTCAGCTTTGGAAGGGGCTAGAGCCTCCATTTTTGCACTCAGGTCTAAGTCTCATGGCCCTCTATCAGAATTTGGGAAGATTGGAGAAACTTAATTTTTCGCCCAAAAAAAAAAAACGTAAGGGGTAACACTGTCGTTTTTTTTTCTGGTCGAAATTTTGATTTTCGATATCTCAGCTCTGGAAGGGTCTAGAGCCTCCATTTTTGCACTCAGGTGTAAGTCTCATGGCCCTCTATCAGAATGCAGAGTTTCAAGAAGATTGGGGATACTTAATTTTTCGCCCAAAAAAAAAAACGTAAGGGGTAACACTGTCGTTTTTTTTTCTGGTCGAAATTTTGATTTTCGATATCTCAGCTCTGGAAGGGTCTAGAGCCTCCATTTTTGCACTCAGGTGTAAGTCTCATGGCCCTCTATCAGAATGCAGAGTTTCAAGAAGATTGGGGATACTTAATTTTTCGCCCAAAAAAAAAAATGTAAGGGGTAACACTGTCGTTTTTTTTTTCTGGTCGAAATTTTGATTTTCGATATCTCAGCTCTGGAAGGGTCTAGAGCCTCCATTTTTGCACTCAGGTGTAAGTCTCATGGCCCTCTATCAGAATGCAGAGTTTCAAGAAGATTGGGGATACTTAATTTTTCGCCCAAAAAAAAAAACGTAAAGGGGTAACACTGTGTTTTTTTTTTCTGGTCGAAATTTTGATTTTCGATATCTCAGCTCTGGAAGGGTCTAGAGCCTCCATTTTTGCACTCAGGTGTAAGTCTCATGGCCCTCTATCAGAATGCAGAGTTTCAAGAAGATTGGGGATACTTAATTTTTCGCCCAAAAAAAAAAAAACGTAAGGGGTAACACTGTCGTTTTTTTTTCTGGTCGAAATTTTGATTTTCGATATCTCAGCTCTGGAAGGGTCTAGAGCCTCCATTTTTGCACTCAGGTGTAAGTCTCATGGCCCTCTATCAGAATGCAGAGTTTCAAGAAGATTGGGGATACTTAATTTTTCGCCCCAAAAAAAAAAACGTAAGGGGTAACACTGTCGTTTTTTTTTCTGGTCGAAATTTTGATTTTCGATATCTCAGCTCTGGAAGGGTCTAGAATCTCCATTTTTGCACTCAGGTGTAAGTCTCATGGCCCTCTATCAGAATGCAGAGTTTCAAGAAGATTGGGGATACTTAATTTTTCGCCCAAAAAAAAAAACGTAAGGGGTAACACTGTCGTTTTTTTTCTGGTCGAAATTTTGATTTTCGATATCTCAGCTCTGGAAGGGTCTAGAGCCTCCATTTTTGCACTCAGGTGTAAGTCTCATGGCCCTCTATCAGAATGCAGAGTTTCAAGAAGATTGGGGATACTTAATTTTTCACCCAAAAAAAAAAAACGTAAGGGGTAACACTGTCGTTTTTTTTTTCTGGTCGAAATTTTGATTTTCGATATCTCAGCTCTGGAAGGGTCTAGAGCCTCCATTTTTGCACTCAGGTGTAAGTCTCATGGCCCTCTATCAGAATGCAGAGTTTCAAGAAGATTGGGGATACTTAATTTTTCGCCCAAAAAAAAAAAACATAAGGGGTAACATTGTCGTTTTTTTTTCTGGTCGAAATTTTGATTTTCGATATCTCAGCTCTGGAAGGGTCTAGAGCCTCCATTTTTGCACTCAGGTGTAAGTCTCATGGCCCTCTATCAGAATGCAGAGTTTCAAGAAGATTGGGGATACTTAATTTTTCGCCCCAAAAAAAAAAAACGTAAGGGGTAAGTAACACTGTCGTTTTTTTTTCTGGTCGAAATTTAGATTTTCGATATCTCAGCTCTGGAAGGGTCTAGAGCCTCCATTTTTGCACTCAGGTGTAAGTCTCATGGCCCTCTGTCAGAATGCAGAGTTTCAAGAAGATTGGGGATACTTAATTTTTCGCCCAAAAAAAAAAAAAAAAGGAAAGGGGTAACACTGTCGTTTTTTTTTCTGGTCGAAATTTTGATTTTCGATATCTCAGCTCTGGAAGGGTCTAGAGCCTCCATTTTTGCACTCAGGTGTAAGTCTCATGGCCCTCTATCAGAATGCAGAGTTTCAAGAAGATTGGGGATACTTAATTTTTCGCCCAAAAAAAAAAAAAAAGGAAAGGGGTAACACTGTCGTTTTTTTTTCTGGTCGAAATTTTGATTTTCGATATCTCAGCTCTGGAAGGGTCTAGAGCCTCCATTTTTGCACTCAGGTGTAAGTCTCATGGCCCTCTATCAGAATGCAGAGTTTCAAGAAGATTGGGTATACTTAATTTTTCGCCCAAAAAAAAAAACGTAAGGGGTAACACTGTCGTTTTTTTTCTGGTCGAAATTTTGATTTTCGATATCTCAGCTCTGGAAGGGTCTAGAGCCTCCATTTTTGCACTCAGGTGTAAGTCTCATGGCCCTCTACCAGAATGCAGAGTTTCAAGAAGATTGGGGATACTTAATTTTTCGCCCAAAAAAAAAAACGTAAGGGGTAACACTGTCGTTTTTTTTTCTGGTCTAAATTTTGATTTTCGATATCTCAGCTCTGGAAGGGTCTAGAGCCTCCATTTTTGCACTCAGGTGTAAGTCTCATGGCCCTCTATCAGAATGCAGAGTTTCAAGAAGATTGGGGATACTTAATTTTTCGCCCAAAAAAAAAAACGTAAGGGGTAACACTGTCGTTTTTTTTTCTGGTCGAAATTTTGATTTTCGATATCTCAGCTCTGGAAGGGTCTAGAGCCTCCATTTTTGCACTCAGGTGTAAGTCTCATGGCCCTCTATCAGAATGCAGAGTTTCAAGAAGATTGGGGATACTTAATTTTTCGCCCCCCCAAAAAAAACGTAAGGGGTAACACTGTCGTTTTTTTTTTTCTGGTCGAAATTTTGATTTTCGATATCTCAGCTCTGGAAGGGTCTAGAGCCTCCATTGTTGCACTCAGGTCTAAGTCTCATGTCCCTCTATCAGAATCCAGAGTTTTGAGAAGATTGGGGATACTTAATTTTTCGCTCGAAAAAAATAAACGAAAGGGGTAACACTGTCGTTTTTTTTTTCTGGTCGAAATTTTGAGTTTCGATATCTCAGCTCTGGAAGGGTCTAGAGCCTCCATTTTTGCACTCAGGTCTAAGTCTCATGGCCCTCTATCAGAATGCAGAGTTTTGAGAAGATTGGGGAAACTTAATTTTTCGCCCCCCCAAAAAAACGTAAGGGGTAACACTGTCGTTTTTTTTTTCTGGTCGAAATTTTGAGTTTCGATATCTCAGCTCCGGAAGGGTCTAGAGCCTCCATTTTTGCACTCAGGTGTAAGTCTCATGGCCCTCTATCAGAATGCAGAGTTTCAAGAAGATCAGAGAAACTCAAAATTTTGACCCCCCAAAAAAACCAACAGTGTTACCCCTGTCAAAATGATCAGAGAAACTCTTTTTTTTTTCACTGAAAAGTCAACAGGGGTACCCCTGTCGTTGTTTGGGGTCGAAATTTTGAGTTTCTCTGATCTTGGGACCAGTTTGTCAAACTATGGTGCTGTTTTTGGTCCTTTAAATCTAGGGTGCCTAAAAACCTCTTTTCAGTGTCTTAAACTTGTTTGTGCCAGACATGAACTGTCTTTGAAAGAACTCACTTTTTGCCAAACAGTCAGAGCTGCCGTTTTGTATTCTCAAATAGTGCTATTCATTCAATTCAATTGGCTTTTTTATTGTAAGTATAAAGTACTTGATTGGTTGATGACAAACTGACTATGGTTTGCTGTGTAAAGCTGTATATATGTCATTGTGTGTACATTAGTATTATTGTATTTATGGTTTAACCTTTAACCTGTTTATCATGGATTGCAGTTTGGCTGCTTGTTCCTCATTTGCGAAATTTTAGGACTTTAAGTGAATAAATTTTAATATACATTTTGTAAAATTGTTTGTCTTTACTATGGAACGGAAGTATTAAAACAACAATCGCACATACAGCAAAAATATTCAACTTTATTGAAATGCATGTTTAGATACTTTGACATTTTTACATTGGTCGGTCAAAAAACGATATACCATGTTAAAATTTATAATGAAGACGGCACAACAAAACCACAGAACATAAAAAAGCACACTGTATTCTGAGACGAAGAGAATATATTACAGGAAATCATCTCATAAATATCCAAACCACACAACTAATATTACAGATGAACTCATCTGTCTTGTGTCAATAAAATATAAATTTGGTCAAATGTATCTTAAAACAAGCCATTCATCTGCCTCTATGAAAACAAAAAAATATAGAAAGACCACTGGCAAATTTCACCTTTTTCTCAAATGTTACTTTGTCAGTTGGCATTTAGGAAGTGTTTTGCGTAAACGTACATGTTTTTCGTAAAAGAATGTTTCTACACAAGGCCAAAGCGAATCCAGACAAATGACGCGCCATGTATTTCAGTTTCACTACTGGTTTAGAGTCAGTTCTCCCGCTGTTAAACGAAACTCAACTTCAGTTGTATAAGAAAGGCTGAGGCTAATCAGAACTCCCAACCGGAAGTAACACGCATCACTTGTATTCACCAGTTTCCGTCAACAACACAATTTAAGCTGGGGAAGGCACCATTGATTCTAAGTGTTATAAAGGAAACAGGCATCAGCTTAAACAAACGACAAAAAAGGAAACTTTAAAGCTGTACCACAATCATTCCAACGCAATGTTTGTTTGTCAAAGTCTGAAACTGAACTCCGTTAAGGCCATTCACGTGAAAATCTGTACAATATGCTTCCTAAAAAAGGTCACCGGGCCTCAAGAACGACAAGCGAATTTCAACGAAAGTTATACGATGATTTACAGAAATTCGCTCGGTTTAAAGTCTTACACGAACAAACTCAAGAGTTTTGCAAACAATTTACATAAATCAATTTGAATTCAGATAATGTTTTTACAAAAATTCTATCGGCATGAATTCTTATCAAGACTAATTTACTCAAATTTTGAAATTCGCTTCATGGATGGATTTACAATGGATCTGTTCCGCTCAAAAATTTTGCAAGTAGCTTTACACAAACATATTCGGCTGAAATTCTTACGAATGGTTTTACGAATTAAAATTTGTCCTACGCAAATAATTTTATAAAACGATTTACACCATTTTTTTTCCCCATTTCAAAATGTACGAATGTTTTTACGAACGAGTTACATACGTTTGTTCTATGTGAATTCTTGCGAATAGCGATTTGCACAAATTCGTTCTGCTTGCGTTTCATGAATGACGCCTTTTGTTTGTGTGCATGTTCTCTCCAGGCCCTTCTGATAAGGAGAACACCTTGTGTCCGGAAACATTCCTGACCGGGTTAATGTCCCTGAGTGAGCTATGGTAAATGAAGAACTATAAATCAAAAAAGAGCAACATAAAAAAGAAAAGGCAAAAAAAAAAAAAGAATAAATACAAGCCATTGCAATAGTGCCTTTGGACAGAACCGTCATTAAATATATGTTCTTCTATATACACATTTCTTTTAAAAAGTGGTGCTCTATTCATGATACAATAGGGACGCCTAGTCTTAATCAGAGACTTTCCTTCTTGCAGAGTTCACACACACCCGTCTGTAATTTTCATGCTTAATTAGCAAGTTCAAAACTCTGCAGGAAGGTAGAGCTCTAGGTGCAAGACTGTGCATGCCTTCGATATAGTTTTACGTTTCAATAAATGACAACAGCCTCCATGCGCAGTTCGTTTCTCAATGGTTAGGGGGCGTGGCCAATACAGCCACATGGAAACACCCAATCACACGTTAGTGTCCTGTAGGAGGGGCTCTTTGGCCTCTCCGGGTGGGTGGGGACTGTGTGAGTGCCCGTGGGGTGATGTGGGCTTCTTCCAGCTGCCCGAACGAGTGCCCATATGGGGGTGTTCGGGAATAAAAAGAGCCACCAGGAGCGCCAGCAGCACAGAACATGCGCCGAAGAGGAACGGCGGTCCTGGGATTATTGCACTCTGCGAGGGGAACACATGAGGAGGGAACACGGTTAACACAATGGCAAGACCTCTTCCCAATACAGTCTATGGTGAAGGCCTATTTACACCCAAATGCTCATAACATGAATATGCGCAATGCCTTTTTAAAATGCATCTCAATGAACTTCCGTACACTGAGGATTCACTCATTTTCAGGAATGACTTTTTAATTGCTTGGATTACAAATATTTAGCAATTTTACTGATGATTTACAGAGATTTATTTGGCTTAAATTCTTGCAAATAGTTTTACTAACTGTTTACCTCCTAGGAATGGTTTACACAAATTTGTACTCCACAAGTATCCAAATATATATTTTTTAGAGAATGTAAATTGTGCAATTTTACAAACAGTTTAGACAAATTGTTTCTGCTCAAATTAAATTTTGATCAAATTTTTTGACAAGGCTATTTGTAGCTTTGCTGCCTTTTATGTTTTTTTTTATTTTATTTTTTTATTCTGTGTTCTGTAAAGCACTTTGGTCTGTCTGAGCGGCTGTTTAAATGTGCTATATAAATACGTAAATGAACTTGAACTTCTGCTCAAATTATTATGAAAGATTCTACAACAGAAAAAAAAAATTACAAACTATTTCAATTTTTTCTCTGGACTAGAAAATATTTTTATGATATAAAAATATAAATATATTATATGTAAATATATTTATATTTTCTAAAAAAATATTTATATTTATATTTATATAAAATATATTTTAACAATTTACATAAATTTCATCTGCTTGAATCCTTGCAAAGAGTTTTACGAACAATTTATTCTTCTTGACATGAGCGATTTACAAAAATAGATACTGCACAATTCCTTCAAGTATCCAAATATTTTCAAAGAATTACAATTCTGCAAATTTTACAAACAATTTGGTTCCACTCAAATTCGAACTCATAGTTTTACGAACAATTAACAATCCTTGCTTGAATTTTTACAAATTATTTTGCTTGACTTTTTAACCCTCTGAGACCTAAGGGTATTTTTACAATAATTTTTCCGTCTGGTGTCATGTACTAAAAAAGCTTGTAAAATATCAACCCTTTGGTGCACAGACAATTGACACAGCTCTTTTTTTTCAGGACAAATTAAACTTTCAGCATATTTGTGTTACATTTATGTCACCTGAATGTAAAATAAGTTATGGGACCATAAAGACAAATGAAAAAATAAATCGGAAATGGAATCACTCAATTATTTATTGAAATCACACACAAATAAATAAAAGCTAAGCAATTTTCCTCTGGAAAATAGTTTGTTCATGTCTTTGGAGTCCTGGAGCACAGGAATAAACATTATAACTTGTACAGAACAAAAACTATTGACATTTTTCCAAAAGAAGTCCAGGCGTTTGGGGCCTCATGAAATTCACTGGTGCCAAGCCTCAAAACAGTTCCTATCAGCAATCCCACAGAGGGCCACATCACAGGTTTTGCATTTCTATTTTATTTATTCTTTTATTTATTATGTTCTTTTTATTCTTTTATAATACATTTATACTACTATAATACTTTTTTACAGTAAATAAATAAATGGCACTTCAGCTGGGTCTATCCTGGTAATCTAGTTCCTCATCTGTCAAAAAGCTCTGTTCTCCTGAAAATCCATCATCCTGCAATGCACCAAAATAGACCAGCGCTTTATTTACGTCCATTTCGCTGTGTTTCTCTGTGAATCGCGCGTCTCCGTGAGTCTCTCTATCTCTCTACACTATAACAGCGCTTGGTTCATGCGTAATGACGCACACCAATGTTTACGACGGATCAGCCTGTAATTGGTCAAAAAACATCACGTGAAAACATCACGTGATATCTAGAATGTCCGCTAGCATCGAGCTAGCGGCAAAAATGACGGAATATTTATGAATTATGGACTTCAAGAGTATCAAAGTTTGACATAAAGCGTTGGATTTATTGCTGAAAACCTCTGAAAGGAAGCACAAGTTCCAGGCTGGATAGAAAACCTTCTGTAAAGGCTAGAAAGACCAGAAAGACACCCCCGTGATGGCTAGCTCGTTAGCTTTCTGCTGGAAAAAACGGTAAGAAAATCGATAAATCTGTCATCGAGTTATGTAAACATTTATCGGAGGTGACGTGTGGCATCGTCGACGATGCCTTCGGGCTCAGGGGGTTAAAGCCACACACTGCGGAACTTTTGGCCACTAGATGGTGCTCGACCTGTAACTTTCACTTCCAGCGTCCCTAGAGGCCACAAGCTCCGCAACACTGTCGCAAATTACAGCCTCCTGTGTCTTTAGATTGTGTATGCTCGCAGTGTTTGAGGCGGGCCGGGCAGCCTTGCTGCGCTCGATTCCCTTATAGCAGCCGGCTGAGAGAGAGCGAGCGGGGTGAGACCCGTGGGGCTTATCATGTCTGTGAGTGAATGTGGGCGCCAGACAACGAGACATTTACACAAATTTGTTGAACTTGAATTCTTGCAACTAGTTTAAATGCTTGACTTCTTTAGAATGGTTTTACAAGCAATTTACACAAATTAGTACCAAATAAGGTATTCAACAATTTTTTCAAGTATATAACTTTTTCAGAGATTAACAAATACACAATTTTTTTTTACAAATAAAATACACAAATTGGTTATGCTTCAATTCTTATGAATGATTCTACCAACATTTAACATGTCCTGTTGAACTCTTGCAAATGGTTTAAGAAAGATTTAAAACAAATTTTTGATTTGTGGAGGCTAGGTTTTGTTTGTAATTGCAAATAATGCAATAATGCAAAAAATAATGCATTGCTATGAAATATTGTTTGCAAAAATTTTATATTTGAGTGCTGTTTAGCTGTATTGGACTTTATCAGCTATTATTTAAAAAAAAAACATGTTAACTATTAAACAAACCTAATAAAAGCATAAACACCATTCAACATAGTTCAGCTAAAATGCAACGATGTGTGGGACCTTACCTGTTGGTGGGGATCATGGTGATGCGGTATATCTGGGTCTTTCTCTGGAACTTGGTCCAACTCGACATGAAAGATGTAGAAGATGAAACCGTAGAGCGCCGGACCCAAACCATTACACAGTCCACGGATTCCCGTAACCATACCCTGACCCACGCCTACAGAAACATGAGCTTTAGCAGTCGGCCTCAAAGAACATGCAACTTCACTTCAAGAAAACCTACCTTGTTGATCCGGGTCAGCTGTGCGGGAAATCAGGGCGCTAACAGCAGGGAAAGTGATACTAGACATGGCGGCAACTGCTCCGGCTGCCCACATCATCCTGGGAATTAGGAACGATTTCATTAGTAAAAACTCATAAAATCGTTACATTACTCTTAAAGCAACTGAAGTTTCCGGTCTTACCATGGCTCAGATCCGAACCCGTACCAGGCGAGTTGCAGAATCTGAAATCCCAGGCCCAGCAAAATTGTGTTCTTGTTCCCGATGGAACGCATGAGTAAACTTAACACTACAGTCTGTCGGTGGAAAGAAAAGTCACATTCAACATCATCCCCCTATTATTAAATAATGAAGTAAAAATCCTTTATTAACACGTATCCAACTGACCTGCGCAACAATAGACAGCAATCCTAGAACAGCAATGAATGCAGCGACACTTTCAGGGGAAAATCCCATTATCTGGATAAGAGGGTCAAATAATAAAACTTTACAGCCATGTTTGTTATCAGGATTTTGAAAAAAAAAAACTAGACCTCACCCTCTAAACACAACTAAAACCCGAGTTAAAGATTAACCACAGAGATAAACCCAATCTGTGTGTTGACGAACCTGTTGCAGGTACAGGAAGAAGCTCGAGTATTGTCCAGCTTCAGGCAGATACGACAGGAACACTGTTATACAGATGAGCAGAACCGTCGAGTCCTGACCCACCTTCCTCAGAGACTGGAGAGAGAAACAGAAAAAGACACTTTAACACAATTATTTATTTTTTATTAATTGTACACTCTTTAAAGAAGAACTCCGGCAAACAATGTACCTTTGGTCTAATAAAACATCGGTACATAGTCAACCGTTCTCTGAGATTTGTTTTCATGATAATCAAATGTAAAGAGTTTTATCTCTAAAAACTGTTTAGCGTATAATGCTAGTGATGGGGGCATTGAGTAAGTAAAAAGAAATCGCTAGTTTATACCACTAACAAGGCTCAAAATAGCCCCACACTAACACAGTAACATAATGAGGGTCCCTACATGCAAAACGAAGCATTGAGAACTTTGTAAGTGTACAGAACATTTAATAAGAAGACACTTTATGAAGACAGTTCACTTCGCGTATACAGACAGGAGCCATCTTAAAAAATAGTCTCGATAAGTCGATCCCCGAACGCCGTTCATACAGTTCAGAAGTTCGCTGAACTCCATAGAGTTCAAATCACTAAGCACGACGTTCGTGGTTTGACTTATCAAGACTATTTTTTAAGATGGCTCCTGTCTGTATACGCGAAGTGAACTGTCTTCATAAAGTATCTTCTTATTAAACGGTCTGTACACTTACAAAGTTCTCAATGCTTCGTTTTGCATGTATAGAGTCTCATTATGTTACTGTGTGAGTGTGAGGCTATTTTGAGCCTTGTTAGTGGTATAAACAAGCGATTTCTTTTTACTTACTCAATGCCCCCATTACTAGCATTATACGCTAAACAGTTTTCAGAGATAAAACTCTTTACATTCGATTATCATGAAAGCAAATCTCACAGAACGGTTGACTATGTACCGATGTTTTATTAGACGAAAGGTTCATTGTTCGCCAGAGTTCTCCTTTAACATTTAGCCCATTTATAATGAATATTAGTACATTTTAATTATACTATTTAACACTGTAAAAGTAATCCTTTAAAATACTATTTTTACTTTAAAATAACTGATTTGAGGGTTTTTTTTTTAGTGTTTAATACCAGCCATTTATCACTTGTTGGCTGATTAAATGTTAAAATTATTATAAAAATCTGCATCAGGTGGAATTTTAATATTGATCCATCCCTATTTGTAAAGGTATCGCAACCATGATACATTGAGATGGTTCAATGTTAAATCCATTTATGTGTTTCAAGATCACATGTTTAACAGACCTTTCTCTTCTAAAACTAACCAATCAAAACCAAGAACACTGTGGTGGAAAACCATAACAGGCTTCGCAGGAACTCTTCAGAGCAAACCACGTGTGAAAACGGCCCTATGTGACATGCGTAAGCAGCTTTTAATGCAGCTTTAAAATCTCCATTATGTCAACACCTCGAATAGGCGTAAAAAACTTCCCTATTGAAAACCACACAGGATATGAGCGAAGAGTTGTGCCATTTTTCACTTTTTAAAATAACCAGTACATGTTTCCAACCACATTCATGGTGAAGGTTCTGCATCTGAGGTGCGTTTAACATCTTTAATAAATTCCAAGTGAAACGGATTATCCAGTAGGAACCGGTTTGGGAATATACTCGAGTGGATTGTAATATTATTGCACCAAGCAAGTTCAAAGAGGTCAAATCTACTTACAGCAAAGGGGTCAGCTTGTTCCCACGAGATGGGGGCACCCCAGGACGCCGGCCTCATCTTTTCCGGAAGTGACTCGGGCACGGCCACCAGGATGAAGCAGATGTCCAGCATAGCGATGGCAGAAGCCAGAACCACCACCAGACTGTCTCCATAAACCTGACTCAGATAAGCGCCGATGGCCGGGCTGATCACGAGACTCGCCGCAAACGTGGCAGAGACCTTTTGGAAAAAGCACAGACATATTAATGCAAAAAAAATATATATATAGGTATAAAGAGAGATGGTGATGATGGGTTATACGCACCATGCCGTAAGCCATACTGCGCTCATGCTCTTGAGTGATGTCGGCCACATAGGCGAATATAACCGAGAAGGTAACGGCAAACACTCCAGATACAGAGATAACGGCAAAGTACCACCTGAAACACAAGAAGAACGCTTTAAAATCTTTCTATGCATGTGATTTAAGACGTGCAGATGTATTAAAATACAAAACAGACCGATGTATCCATGAGATTTTTGGACTTTTTAAGTAGTGTTCTCAGTATAATTTTATGTAGCCTATATGACAAATTTTAATCATATTTATGATTGTAATCATATTTCAGGCAATTAAAAAAGATCATGACGAACTGAAGTGTCTCAGCGTAAGGAAATAATACATTATTTATCTGCTTTAATATATTGGCCACATTTTCTTATTAAGCTGATAATGATAATAACATTAAAAATGAACATATATCGGCCGATACTGATAAGGTGGATGATATATCATGCATCCCCTAATTTTGTGTATATTTCATGTGCAAGTTAAAATGGGTTAAATATCACATTAATTTCAAATTAAATACTGATATTACTAAAAGTAAAACTGAAATAAAATAAAATTAAAGCTAAACTACTAAAAATTACAAAAGCATGTTATTAAACTACCAAAAATTTTGTAATTGAAAAAAAAAAGCTAATTAAAAGTATGAATAAATATCATAAATCATACTAAATTAACTCTTTTCAGGACAAATACATTCAGATATTCAAACCTGGTAAACTTAAACATGAAAAATTAAACTTTTTTCATTGTCTGATTTATTTAATTAAAAAATTAAATTAAAATTTAAATGTATACATTTCGTTTTTATTTTATTATGTATACACAGAAATAAATGGTAACACTTTACAATGAGGTTTCATTAGTTAACATGGACTAAGAATGAACACATCTACAGCATTAATTTGAGCTAATGTTAAAATCAACATTTATTAATGCATTATTGAAATCAAAATTTAACATTAACATTAGTTAATGCACTGTGAACTAACATGAACAAACAATACACGGTTATATTTGAACAAAACAAGATTAACAAAAGCTTAAAAGTATATATATTGCTCACTGTTAGCTAATGCATTAACTTCCTGTATATTATTTTACCAAATAGATTTACAAAATATTTCGTTTTGTGTCCAAAAAAAGAGAAAGGTAACGTACCACGGGCTGATCTTCATTAAAGGAATTGGAGCACACGTGAAGAACACCGTGAGCAAAAGAAAGGACTTCCTTCCCCACACGTCTGACAGAGCACCAATCAGAGGAGCGCTTAGAAACGACAGCAGGCCCTGTGAACAAAAGCATGCAGTTGATGAATTATGAACTCGACTCAATAATAGATCTTTTACAGGAAGAAGTTAAAGATTATACCTTAACCCCCTGAATCAAGCCATTCATGAGAAACGTGTGTTTCGGGAATGTTTCGTGAAGAGCCTGCAGTCACACGACACAAAAACAGCATCGGTTATGACGCGCACGCAAGTGTATTTTGAACTTTTTTACATGATCATATTACTCAATATAATAACAGGGGCATACAAAGGGTTTCTAAACACGACACTTGATATGAAAATAAAATCTCACTTCCGTTACGATTTTCTTTGTATTCCTGTTTAAAACGACCACAACTTACTCCCAAAGTAGGTGCTGTCAGTAAACCCCAAGCGAAGAACTCCAGAAATATGACGATAACAGCATGATAAACACTGGGGGCGCCGAAGCCCTGAGGCTGGAGAGAGAAGAACCAGAGACGGAGAAGAACATGTGAGGAAACATTATTATTACACATCCATAAAGCTTCGGTTTGGTTTTCACAACAGGTAAGGTCTGTTTGTGGCCTAATCCTTCCAACGACATATTCACAGGTGCCATCCTGGCTTAATAAGTACAGTAGGCAAGATAAAACTTATTAAAAAAGGAACAATAAACAAAAGGAACTAGAGCAACTAGGTTCAAATTAAGACCATATATAGACTCAACCAAACAAAATTGTAACGGATCTTGACAGCCAGTGAACAGGACAAAAACTCTTTCGTTTTAGCCTACAATTGTGTTTCTGAGCATTTCAGACAAACCCACTGACGCTTACAATGTTTATTATCAATGGCTTATTTCTAAAGAAATGGGGGTTTTCAGGGCGTATTATAAGAGCACGTTTACACAACATCGATGTCCTAAAAAAGGGAAAGGGTTTTCCCTTGCGTTTTTCGCATACAGATGACAATGTTGTCCAAACGATCCCGTTCACACAGATCCTCGACATAGATTAAAAGCGCTGTATTATTCATGCCAGGCCAGAAGATGGCGATGTCTCTTTGTAAAGAAACTTCACGCCTATAAACTGGTAATTCACGTACTTGTCACTGTTTTCACAAATTTGTTTTCGTATTTCGGTATCACTTTCAAAAACTTGCACCTTTTTTTTTTTATTTTGTTTAAGTTTGTATTTTCAGGCCCCCAAAACGCTGTCATCGTGTAAATTAATTCTATTTTTAGTTGAAAATGGTGTCGTGAAAACGCCTCCTAAAACGATTAAAAATTGTTTTCGGTATTAGATGTAAAGCTGAAATTAAACAAAATATTTGATGAAAACATTACACAAAAATTGAAAGCACAGAAATATTGCTTTGATAACGAACTGAAATAAAGCTAGCTTAAGTTGAAATTCTAAATTATTAAATCAATTTGAGATAAAAAAAACAAAACAAAAGCACATAGCAAAATTACCAAGACAAACTAAAATTAGGCTACATTTTTTTTATAAATAATACTTTCAAGATATAGGCCTACAGTTCAAGACAAATACATTCATATCCAATAGATATCCGACAGACCAGACGGGTTTCACATTTCTATCTTTACAAATTATACCGTAGCAATCATATAACAATAACAATATGCTTTGATATTTTGCATAATACTGATTATCTACCATGTTATTTGCATAAGAAATAGCATGAAATTACTATGGTGTCATGCAAAAATACATGGTAACTCTAAGCCTAGCAATACTATAATCATTTTTAATGATATTTTATTTTAACTCGGCATAATAGAGAACCATATAACAATTTAAGCCTTGTTAAGCCGTTTTATCTGATTTAAAAATAGAAATTATTTTATTTACAGCCACTCAGCCAGCCATAATGCCATCTTGACATCTTTTACCCGCTTTAATGTGTCATCAAACCATCTGAACATTAATATAATAACGCATGAATTGATTTAAATCGTTAATCTTGACATTTATGCGTGCTGGTATGATTTATTGTTAATAACAGGAAGTAAATGCTGATGTTTACAGCCATGATGAATGACAAGACTTGAAGTTACACTCCTCCAATATATTCTCAAAGCATTTTTTCTTTTAAACATTAACACAATAATTATGTAGACGTCTACTTAAGACCTAAACCGTCGTGTCTTAGTGTTTATTGTGGTCAAATTTAGCAAAAACTCACCGTTCCTCCATCCTTGATGATGATTTTCTTCGCCAGTAACAAACTGCGATTCACTCGCTTCTTCTTCTTCTGGGTCATATTATCATTCTAGTTCTTCACGCTAGGTTAAAATCGGGTTCTTTTTAACGTAAACGCGTGTGCATGGATGCGGAGCGGGATATAGAGGAGGGAAGAGGGGGGAATTTTAGGAATATCGGTTTGTTTTCCGTCCATTCAGTTTGGCATCATGTACACAGCAGCAGCCATCTTCCCGAAGAGAGACGCATGGTGTGCGTGATGACGTCGGCATCATTCGATTCCGCCTGGCCCGCACACGTGGTCAAAACCTTTCACGTCTATCTATGGTAAAAAAAAAATGTATATCTAGTATATTTAAAATACAATTCTATTATGGCCTATATTTATTATATAAACTATTTGACTATTTTCCCTTTAGCTTTTTAGCTTATTTTTTATGATTTCTCCATTTTCTTTGAAGTTCACGGAAAAACACTAATAATTAATAAAAAAAAATATTATTATAATGTTTTATATATTTATAGTTTAACCAGAAATCACTACTGCATGTCTTATTTATTGGATAAACTTTCCCTGCATCCAAAATAAAACACTGAGTAGGCTAGTTACTACATTTAAATTTTAATGTTCTTCTATAGTAGGCTATCTATGGATATGGGCAGTGGAGTCTGGACCATAGATATCTATGGTCTGGACATACTAAATCCTCCATGATGTTACTGTCACGTGACCTACCTGTGTTACTCTATGCCATGGTGTCACTGGCTGCCTCCGAAATCGCATTCTTCCCTACTATATAGTAGGCAAAAAACAGTATGTGACTAAATAAGATTCTGAAGTGTGCATATAATGAACACTTTTCTATCCCATGATGCCACAGAAGAGGATTTGTGAATGGCAGTAAAGCGACGCAACTGACACATGACAATGACAACATGGCGAATGTAGTATGTACAGATTACATTCATACTGTATAAAACATACTTTTTTTAGTGGTCGTAGCCATTGCCATTCTCCCTGCGGCCTCATTGGATAGTAAAGTGTCCATCAAATGCGCACTTCAGAATCTCGTTGGAAGTAGTAGTTCATCCGGGGAGTTTTCACCTACTGTTTTTCGAATACTATGTAGTCAGACACACTACACAGTTGGTGTACTGTTTTTCACATACTATAGGGTAGGTAAGTATCCCATTTCAGATGCAGGGCTTGACTTGATTTAGCACACTAGGACTTTGAAGCCCTAATAGGGTGTTCATGAATAAGCCAGTTAAAATGGAGTGGTGAACTACATTACAGATGACAGACCACTTCCAATTTTTGGACGCATCTCGTGTGCATGTCCATTAAATCACAAAACATCAATGTTAAAGAATTTTATTTTGCATTGAACAAAAGCATGTTTGATGGTTTTGCAGTACCATGCATGCA
This sequence comes from Pimephales promelas, assembly GCF_988280905.1. Lineage (NCBI taxonomy): Eukaryota > Metazoa > Chordata > Actinopteri > Cypriniformes > Leuciscidae > Pimephales > Pimephales promelas. Next base: position 6,909,709 of record NC_142770.1, on the reverse strand, counting down.
CACAGGAATCTGAATTCAGTCCCAATGACAAATCCCTTCAGGTTGAAAACTTGGGATATCAGAAATATTCACAGGTCAAATGTGCCTCACTGTCCTCTACAACATATTCATATTTACAAGCTATACACAAAACAAAAAACAACAGACCACAGCACATAAATACCACACACATTACAGTTTCTGTCATGTAGAAGCTTTAAGCAATAAATAATAAATATGTAACGAAAACCTACATTTTTAGGCCTATTAATGTAATACCACTATCATTTAATGAACATTTTTTCCTTCTCTGCAGTCTCAGGAAATTCTCTTTTATTGCGAGGTGTAAACTACTGCCATTTCAAATCTGGCAACTACTGATAATGAAAAATTAAATTTACGGCCATGACAGCAACCTTTCTCTCTGTTTTTGAGCATCTAAAACCATATAGGGAGTCATCCACACATTAACATGCTACATTCAGTGATACGGATGTGCCAACTGCTGGTGTGAACACTCTGGACTTCACTCAACGATAAAACAAACATATACGAACCGAAAATGACAAATACCATTTTCGTCTCTGAGATGTTCTTGTGGGATTAAAGACTCCAGTTTCCTGTCAAGCAAATTTGAAATGCAGGGTTATAAATGACAATGATTTTTGGCATTATGTGATTCTTGCTGTTAGAGGAAACCATGGCTGTCATATTATAAGGACAACCCTCAGACAGGAAACCATGGCAACATTACAATAGGAACAGCTCAAGACCAGGAAACATGGCAGCTGAGTTACAGGGCCAACTACTAACCATGGGAACCATGTTTTTGGAGCCACTGTTAGATTGGAAACCATGGCAACTGTGTTATAGGAACAACTGTCAGACTGGAAACCATGGCAACTGTTATAGGGACAACTGTCAGACTGGAAACCATAGCGACAGTGTTATAGGAACAACTGTCAGACTGGTAACCATGTTATTGGAGCAACTGTCAGACTGGAAAACATGCTAACTGTGTTATAGGAACAACTGTCAGACTGGAAACCATAGCAACTGTGTTATAGGAACAACTGTCAGACTGGAAACCATAGCAACTGTGTTATAGGAACAACTGTCAGACTGGAAACCATGGAAACTGTTACAGGGACAACTGTCAGACTGGAAACCATAGCAACTATGTTATAGGAACAACTGTCAGACTGGTAACCATGTTATTGGAGCAACTGTCAGACTGGAAAAACCATGCTAACTGTGTTATAGGAACAACTGTCAGACTGGAAACCATAGCAACTGTGTTATAGGAACAACTTTCAGACTGGAAACCATGGAAACTGTTATAGGGACAACTGTCAGATTGGAAACCATAGTAACAGTGTTATAGGAACAACTGTCAGACTGGTAACCATGTTATTGGAGCAACTGTCATACTGGAAACCATGCTAACTGTGTTATAGGAACAACTGTCAGACTGGAAACCATAGCAACTGTGTTATAGGAACAACAACTGTCAGACTGGAAACCATGGAAACTGTTATAGGGACAACTGTCAGACTGGAAACCATAGCAACTGTGTTATAGGAACAACTGTCAAGATTAGAAACCATGGAAACTGTTAGGGACAACTATCAGAATGGAGATCTGACCAGAATGGTCAGATTAGAAACCATGTTATTGGAGAAACCGTCAGACTGGAAACCATGGCAATTGTGTTGTAGGAACAACTGTCAGCCTGGAAACCATGGCAACTGATTTACAGAAACATTTCTCAGCCTGGAAACCATGGAAACCATGTTACAGGAACAACTGTCTGACTGGAAACCATAGCAACTGGTTTACAGGACCATTTCTCAGCCTGGAAACCATGGCAACCATGTTACAGGAACAACTGTCAGACTGCAAAGCATGACAACTGATTTACAAGAACATTTCTCGGTCTGTAAACCATGGCAACCATGTTATTGAAGCAACTGACAGACTAGAAACCATCAGACCCTCAGAAAGGAACCCATGTCAACTGTGTTCCAGGAACATCCGTCAGACCAGAAACCATGTCAACAGTGTTATGGAATAAATCTCAGACTGGAAATCAAGACGATTGTGTTATAGGAACATCCTTCATTCTGGAAAACATGGCAGCTTCATTACAGAACTCTCCTCAAGACTGGAAACCATAGGAACTGCATTACAGAACAACCCTCAGACTGGAAACCATAACAACCTTTAGGCAGGCTGTTACAGTACCAACAGTGAAAACAAGAGGGATCCATGGCAACAGTGTAGAAACCTATAAAAGTCAATGTTTACAATCTACAAAAGAAGCTGTCCTCTAGTAATCCTGCAGAAGATTCGTTTGTTTTATATATATTAACAAAAGGGAAATAATAAAGAGTGAGTTGATGTGGATGGACAGATGCATGATAGAACGTTCCGGTGTTGTTTTAGGTTTCAGGACTGTATTTACAGCTACTCCACAGCCCTGTTCATCATTTTCTTTTCTCGTGTCTCTCTTTTTCTTCTAGTAGTCTTTCCCACACAATCGTTTGACTGGTTTGGCACTCAGTCGAGCTTGCTGAGGAAGTCGAGCAGAGCGCGGTGGAACTCGCGGGGTTTGTCCATGTAACAGGCGTGTCGTGCTCCCGCCAGCTTCACCGCGGTGTGATGGGGCAGCTGAATCAGGTTCTTATGTGATTGGGCGCCCAGGTTGGTGTCTAACTCCCCATATACGATCAGCGTCGGAGTCTGTCACACATACAGGAAGTGAGAGTTAAAACAAGTCAAGGAATTCCTAAGTGTGAGATGACTAGAAAGAAACACAGCACCTGGATGTCGCGGTACTGCTGTGGGGTGATGCCGCGGGTACCCACGGGGGCAATGGGCACGAAGCCGTGCAGCTGGGCGCTGTGTTTCTGGAGGAACGGCAGGGCGTAATGGCCACTCATAGATGGGCTCAGTAACACCGGCGCTCGCACGCCCAGAGCTTCCAGAAAACGCTTCAGCAGGTCCACGCGGCTCTGGTCCGACTTAACCGACTCTGAATCTGGAGAATTCCCGAAACCTGAGGAGGAGCGAGTCGGTTTAGTGATCTGCTTTATATGCATTCAATAAGATTTTGGTCGACTAAGCCTCTTCTTGTCGACTAACGTTTAGTTGACTATTATGGGGCAGCCCTACTTATAAGTTTACAGAGCTCATACCGGGCAGGTCGAGCGCGAGGGCCTGGTACCCGTTGGACGCCAGTAGGCTGAGGGTGCCCAACTCCTCCCAGGTCTTAGAGGTGAAGGCCTGACCATGAAGCAGAACCAACTGCAGCCTGAGGACGAGAAGATACACTTACTGAAACTCAGCAGAACAATAGGTCATATAGAAATCGAAATAATTATTTGCAGAATTTAACAAGTTTGGAAATTAACACAGTTTCCATTAAAATACCACAGACAGTCTATTATCAAATTACGGATTATCAAAAATGGTCAGGGAAAAAAAAAGTAGGACTTGGTTGTATCCATTGGATGGATCTGAACGCGAACTTGCAGTCGATTGTAAGAAAGGGGCAGGTTTATGTGGACTAAATGATTGAAGAAATCTGGCATACATCACCAGAAAGAAGTCTGACAATTCACCAGAAAATCATGTAATATTTTGATGAAAAATTCCCATTAAAAAAAAAGAACATGCATGGATGAATCGTTCACAATAAGATCAATAACATGCATTAAGAAAATAAATAGAGTGATTTTCCATTTCCTGCTGATGTTAGTACTGCACTGTGTGAGCTGTGTTACATACATCTACACAATTCACAATAAATATTTTTTTGCATGCAAAATATCAATATTGTGAAACACTTTTACAAAGGAAGTCTAAGAGGCAAGGTATGGAAGTTTCCGGCACACAATAAAGCTAATTGCAACTTTTCTTGTCACAATTCTGCCTTTTTTCCCTGACAATTGCACGTTTAGCTACCAGTTTCACAGACCTAGTCCCAGACTAAAATGCATGTTTAAACTGTTTTAACTGAGAACAACTGATCTTAAAATATGTCGGTGCCATTGTTTTGCCTCAAGATGCACACCTGTAATGTTTTTTTTTTCTAAAGCACGTTTATTAAAGCTACTTAAATGTCCTTATTAAAACTAAATCCTAATCCTGGTTACTTGTTAAATCTAAGCCTTGTCTGTGAAACCAGGCGGTCGTTCATTATTGTTACTCGGTACTTAAATGTACAATTACACTGTAACACGAACACATCAAGTGTAACTTAAAAGTTTTTATTATGGTACCATGACGACATTCGATGGAACGAGTCAGTTTTAATATACTATTCTGAAGAGCTTTTCGAATATTACGTCAATTTGTATACGTAGGAACGTTCCAAAAATTGCTGTTTATCTAGGTAGATTTCAATTCAAATTGAAACTATAATCTGACCTGGGCAGTATCTGTCGTCCGGCGTTGTCCACGGGTAGAGCCTCCCGGAAGAAGAGCGGCGGGTCCCCGGGCAGCTGTCCGGTCCTGACCGTGATGTTGATGCCGGACGGCGGAGGAGGAGAGGCGGGGATCAGACCCATCCGCTGCTGCACCTCCAGAGACGGTTCCATGCTCCCTTGCCGGATGGAGGGCAGCAGCAGATACAGCAGCACCGTGGCCAGTAACACCAGCCCCAGAACCACCAGACGGTTGCGGAAGAAATTCATAATCTGCATGGAAACCCATTTAATTACAACATCCACACTCGGTTTAAGAAGATGACACGAGGACGACACATTAATCTCATTAATCACAGCAGATTAAACCCCCAGACTCCATTTTAACCGGTGGACATAAAAACAATACACGAAAATACATTAAACACAATATCCGAATATATTAAATACTTGCATATTACAATAAAGCATACATTTGTAATTTGTAGTTAATGCATAAATGTCTACATCTAAATAACGTCAATCATATAAAGTGCGCAGACGTACTGCAGCTCTAACTAACCTGCCGATGCATACAAAACATAAGAACTGTGTTGTGCGTTTAGTACCTACCTAAAAAATTAAGAAATAATGTAAATATCCAATAATCGATGATTGCTTGAAAGTTTGAGATAGATCATTATTCGCACGTAGTGAGCAGAGCACCGTTAATGCGTCACACACAATAATAGTTCCGTGTGGAAACACGTGTACGTGCGCGATGGTTCCGTTCGAGTGTTGTGTTTTGAGATTTAAAAAAAGGGTAATTACATGGGTTAAACAGTTGATCAAAAATTGTGGCGTTTTTTTTTTCTTCTTCATACTTTTTAGTAGATCCCATCCAATACTTTGGGGGTTTACATGCATTCGAGGCTATTCGAATGTAATAATAATAATTTACAAACAGTTTTTACTACTTCAAGTTGCAGGGCAAGGACAAGTTGTGTATGAAATAATATTTTCTTGTGTTCCCTTCTTCTAAGTCAAGTATACTTGCTGTTAATAGTCACTGGAGTTCTCTGTCAAAAAACAAAGAAACAAAAACATCTTGATTTGAGTCAAATTTGGACGACACACCTCATAAAGTGAGGTTTCACATAAAAAAAATTCATCGAGTTGACCCAGTTAAATCACTTGTGGCACAGCGTTTTAAAGTTAACATGGAAGATATTTGTTTTTTGTTGTTTTTTCCAAATTTCCCCTGATACTATTAATCATTTATTTTGGGAGCATCCTAATACTATATTAAATTTTTTTAATTTAAAAATAAAATTAATATTTAAATTATTAAATATTAAAAATATTTAGGAATATTTTTAATATTTAATATTAAAAATATTTTGGAAAGAACTCAATAATTACTTAGAAATGACTTTTCTCGTTAACTTCGTAGAAGCTGATGTTATGCTAAAATGTTTTTTTTATTTGATGGTGCTAAAATCTTGTTTATATTTGATTTAATTATTATTAATGCCTGTTACAATGCTCATAAAATCAAAAGAAATGAAAAAAAGCCAAGTTTTCCAACGATATAAAATTAATGCTAAAATATATTTGGAAACAATTTAAAAAAGTAAAAACTTACACAAACTCTTCAGCTGTTTAATAGGTACGTGTATTTTTCTCACCCCTGACTGGTTATATGTACTCTTGTATGTACAATATGTCTTGTTCTTATTAAAATAAAAAATAAAAAAGCTAATCGTTCCTTGGACATCTTTCAGAGTTGTTGCGAAATTAAAAATCTCATAATATTATGGCATGTTATTACACATTTGGAAACGTATGCAGGCCCTAAGGACACAGTAATGATAGGCAGAAAAATTATAATTCAATACCTTTGCATTCCCTTAAGATACATTGCGTTCAAAATATAATTTGAGACTAGATTTCAATCCTTTTGCAAGCGAGGGGAACACTAATGATTGCAAGCGAATGCAAAAGCATTTTAAATATATAATTTTTCCTTGTATCTCATAGGATTTCCATTTAAGGCCTCAGTCTGCATGTATAAGGCGACTCAATTTTACTATATAACGCTAAATGCCTGCTACTTTGTTATAACATTACCATCTTTAGTTTTAAAAACACAAGTATTTTGGACATAGTAACACCATGTTTTTGGATATCTACAGTATACGTCAAGCCTTGAATACAGTATTACAATCTGACACTGATATTATCTTACTTTGGAACAACTATGGCAAAATGTTCACAAGAACAGTATCATTTGAATACAATAGAAACCAAAGACATTGCACAGTCAGCATTTTCATTTCTATTATAGTCAAATAAAGATAAAAACGTAGCATTCTTCAAACCAAACCTTACATAATATCGCACTGATGACGTATTCACTAACTCATGTGGATTGCACATTGCAGTGCGATTCCTAACAGTCTGAGCCACAGATTCCAGTATTATTCACACATACCAGAAAACACACGGAAGATCCGAACGGAAAGCCCCACTGGGGGTCGGAGAAGGGGGGGGGGGGGGGAGACTACAAGGAGACTGGATGTCTGGTTCGAGTTATAACACAAGGCATTCTCTGTGCTGCCAGCCCATAATGTTTCCTCTGGCAGCGTTCGACAGACCCCTTAGAAGTGGAGCAGGACCTAGAAAACAAGAAACCAAGGGGTGGAAAGAAACCAGAGGAAAAGTGAACTAGCTAGTAAGGATGAGGGCAAAATGGCCAGTGTTGGGGAAAGTTACTTTTAAAAAGTAATGTAATATTGCATTACTCCCTAAAAAAGTAACTAATTGTGTCACTTAGTTACTTTTTTATGTAATGCCTCACAAAAAAATCAATTTTTACCAAATATAAAGGCCTAAACGACCCTAAAACTTCAGTTTAAATTAAACAAATCCCATATTTTCAACATGGCTTAGACTCTCTGGAGTTACTTCCCAAAAGTTAATGACAAATTCAAGCATATAAATATAAGATTTATTTAAAAATTATAAAACACACACACATTTCACTTAGACTCAGTCACCAAACAGAATGGCACAAGCAGAATTTGGTATCAAATTTTGGTATGAAAAATAAAAACGTTTCTGTGAGGTTCCTTTCAATTAACACAAACAATTAAAGGGATTGTTCACCCCCAAAATTTGAACTCTGTCAATATTTACTTATCTGGACAAGAAAGCAAGTCAAAGAGGTTCAACATAACGGTGAACAAATGTCAGAATTTAAATTTTCGGGGATGAACTATGCCTTTAAAAGGCACTTACAACAGAAAAAAAAATTGCTGTGATGAAACAAACTCATGCTGAACATACGCAAATAAAACCTTTCCAATGTATCCCACACAAATATAGAACAGAAATGCTAAGTTCAGCAATTAAGGGGGAAAATCCGGTCTGAAAATAGTTGTGTGCAACCTAAGGCAAAAAATAAAAGGCATCTAAGCTTCTGTGAACCACAGTATGCTGGACATTTACATTAATGTTTTTTGGCAGAAGATTTTCAAAAATGCCTCACTATCCAGCAATAAGAAAACCTGTTAAGATCATGCCCGAGGTCATATTTCACCCCAAAATCAAAACCAAATAAATGATAAAAACTTTTATTTAGCATAAAGTAAACCTATTTTTATGACCAAGATCTTTTGTGACAGTGTTGTCTTGATAATTAAGCACTTTCGCATTTGCAACTGCAATGATTTCTAATCTTTTTATTACTGTAAAAATTCATTAAAATGTATTCATTTATAGAACATGTAATAAATTATGATTTTATACCTTATGTAATTATTTGTTGTACTGCCTTTAACCTATTATCTTGTAAGTAAATTAAAAAAAACCATCATGATTTTCTATTTACCGTAATAAAACTAATGCATTACTATAATGAGAATCAAATTGAGGATAGTGAGAATTAAACAAGTATTTCTGGGAGAAAAATGCACAACTTTTCAACAAAATAAAAAGTAAAAATCCCCCAAAACAGGTTTATTTTTCCTTATGCAAATTATTTCCTTATTCCTTATTTTTCCTTATGTAGTTTCTTTTAATTTTGTGGTGAAATGTGAGACAGAAAACAGGTTTCATGACATTCAGTCCGAATGAGGTTTTAATGGATGCAGCAGCGTTGCAAGTGGCAACATGTGTCCCTTTTAAGGAGCTGGCATGTGACGCACAACAGAAATAAGGTCACAACTGGTTTTGTGCAGGTAAAAAGAAGGCAAAGTAGTAAAATGTCTCAAATGACAGCTATGGGGAACCCAGGACATGCAGACAAATATATATATAGTGGCCACAAATTAAGAATCCGTATTCTATTAACGCATTTTGATCAAATTAAAACAAGGGAACAAATAATTACAACATTGCCACGATTTAGAAAAACAAGGGAAAAGTTATTCTTATATTGTGCGCATGATTTACTTCAAATGAGGGAACAAATTAGTAAAACCTGCTGATGTATTAGTGAGTTAATTGTTAATTTGTGGACACCATATAAATACTTTTCCCCTGCATGTTATGTGCAAGGCTCCACACGGCTGAAACCACCACATCAATTATTTAAACAAGAAAAAGCACAAACATAATTTCTAGCTAAACAATCATACTTTCGCCTGCCACAGTTCAGCCTCCCATGCAGCAGGGGGCGATCTACTCGAACAGAAGCACACTGTGCTGCACATTTAGTCCACAGAGTTAGCTTGTGTGTTTTCAACTGCTCCAATTGTGTCCTCTTTCGATTCTAGCGAACGAAGGGCCTTCCTGCCGCCAACGTCGCGCATCCCTTGAAGAGAAGGTCCGGCGTTTGTTCTCAAATCGTTTTTATCGAACTCCTCAGTGTAGGAACCCCATCAAGAAAAGCGGTAACAGCAGAACTTGCATAAAGGTAGTCCAGACCGCCGTCGCTCTGTTCCCAGTCTTACTTTGGCCACAGTCGTCGCCCAAGTACCCGTTGTAGCACTGACAGTGGAACTCGTCCTGTAAGCGCCTCAGTTCTTCTGGTCCCATCCGGCCAATAACCTGAAGCGTGTTTCCTTGGCGCTCTATGCTGTGTGTGTCTGGACTGAGATGCAGGTAGGTGTCCGTGTTGGAGTGTTTGCGAAGGCAGCGACCGCGGAATCCACAGAGGTTTCGGCTGCACTGCTCGGCGGCCGACGTCACGTTTAGAAGGTAACGACCCAACGGCCCTCGCAGGTATTCATTAAGATTAGAACAAGTCGCCTGGAAGGTGCGAGGAGAAATCAATTACGACTTTCAGGATATAGAAAACACACGGACCAATATCTATTGCAATCACTAACTACTAGGACGATTAAATGGGCAATTTTTTCATCCTTTCTTTTACATTGGCATAATAAAAGAGATCCACCGATAGCTCATTTTCTGTTTATTTATTTAATGTAATTAAATATTAATATAATTAATCTTACATATTTATGGAAGAGGATTAGGGCCAAGAAATAATAAAAAAATTAAAACCATCTCGAGATTGAAGTCATTACAATGCGAGATTAAACTCGTTAAATTTCAAGAAAAAAGTCAAAATATAATCTTGAGAATAAACTCATTAAATATTGAGATTAAAGTCATTATAATGCGAGATTTAATTCTTTAAATTTCGAGAAAAAAGTAGAAATACAATCTTGAGAATAAACTCGTGTTTTGAGAAAAAAATCGTTAAATTTTCTCGAAACCCAATGACTTTATTCTCGATATTTAATTAGTTTATTTTCAAGATGGTTTTTCGAGTTTAATCTCGCATTATAATGACTTTAGTACCAAAAGTACCAACTTCAGAAATTTAAAAAATGTGATGATACCAGCATTTCCCTCCGGGCATTTAGAGCACTGTTAAACAGATTCTTAAACACCTCTGATTGGCCATTGCGTTCATGCACTCAACATAAACAACTCTGATTGGCCATTGCGTTCATGCACTCAACACGTCTCTGATTGACCATTGTGTTCATGCACTCAACATACACGTCCCTGATTGGCCATTGCGTTCATGCACTCAACATGTCTCTGATTGGCCATTGCGTTCATGCACTCAACATGCACGTCTCTGGTTGGTCATTGTTTTCACGCGCTTGAGCATTGTAGCAAATCACAAGTGTGTGAACACAATGGCCAATCAGAGGTGTTTAAGAATCTGTTTAAAAATGCTCAAAATACCAGAGTAAAATTCTGGTATACTCACATTTTGAAAAACTTTCAGTACAGACTTTTAAAGTCGTCTGTACTTTTGACAACACTAAGACATAGATATACATACCATACATACACACACATATATAAATATTTTAATATTCAATATATAGGGAATATATATAAATATATATATATATATATATATATATATATATATATAAACACCACTAAGATCATACAAGACTCGTACTTGACTACTAGCATAGTTGGAGTCACCCCAGAGGATCACGCCCGCTACACCCAACGCCACGCTCTCGCCAATAGTCGACACCAGATCCATCTGTGCAAAGAGAAGACAGAAACAAATCAGTTCATCTGAACACAAATATTATGATCTGATCAGAAAAAAAAACACGCATTTAGATAACACTTCATGCGTCACTGAACGTGTGGCCTTCGGAAATGGAAAAAGACAATCAGCAAAATAAACTCCAAACACTGAGGCTCTTGAGAGTGTTGTGAACAGTTTGTGCGAGTGTGTATATTTGTCAATCGTTTTGCTATTTGTATATTTGTGGCAAGTGACATCGGTGAAGAAAGACAAAGAGTTTATTCTTCTCTTTCTTGAGTACACACTTTGTCTTCGCCCTTTCATTATGTCACTGATAAATGACAATCACTCTTTCATTTATTGGCTTTTGTTGAAATACTTCACCTCTCGTTCCACAGACACTGATCCAAACTCTTGATAAATAAATGACTTACTCTGTGAGACTAGGGGTGTAACAGGACTCAGTAAAAAAAAAAAAAATTGAACCGTACTGTTCTCAACCCATGGTTTAACAACACACACTTATACTGCGGTCAATGTAAAATCTGACAAGGCATCTATAATATGGCTTGGGAAAAACAGTTCCTATAATGTACGCTTCTGTCGATGGATATGCTCTGCATGCATTTCATGTAAGCGTAGCTGTCCAATCAACTGTTAGTTTGTAAATCTGTTGCTGACATCACAATTCCTCACGTGTTGGTGTGTTGCAGTTCAGTATGTCAAACAAAGGAGACATGCCACTGATTAGGGTTTGGCATAGAATAGAAAATCGATTACAATTCTAGAATCGGACAATTGTTATATCATAACAATAGATTCCACTTACCGATTTTTGTGTGCGCATTCAAGAAGACACAAAAGAGAACTCAATGTGGCACTCGCGTGCTCTTTTCTCTGATTTTTTTAGTGTGCGCACCACAAAAAAACGGCTTTCATATAGAGTTCTCTTTATTGTCTTTTTGCGCTTAAACAGAAAATATATTGGATCAGTACATTCAGTCTTAAAGTGACGACAGCCTAATATACCTGCCACTGTCTGTGTCATTAATATTAATTAAAGAACAAAAGACTAATAAAAATCCCACTGATCTGAAATGAATAACTTTAGTAATATATAATGTAAGATATATTGATTTGTGTTATTGCTAATTTGTACATTTGTTCTTATTATATTAGTGACTTTTTGTTGTTGTTTACTTGTAATAATGTTTGAAATTTATATTAGTCAGTCTAGTTTATTAGTGTTTTTTGTTCATGGTATTCAGCAGCAACAGAATGTTTAGTTAAAAGACAGAATAAATATGTTTGACATCTAAATGTTTGAATTAGTGTGACTTTTACAGTGCAGTTTGTTCTCACGAAAAATTCCTGTCTGTTAATACAAGTCATGTGATAAGACTCAAATGTCAAGAATCGTCCTCCACTAAGAGTGTTGTAGCTAAAGCGTGGTGTTTCTCTCACAGACACGCTCGTAAAAGTGGCTTGGCTTGTATTTTTATACCTGGCAGCGCTCAGACTCTCCAAACGTCTGACGAACCTCGAACGCTACCGGAGGCCAAACCTCTGTCATTCCCCTACGAACACAAACACTCGCCCCACACTGAAGCACAGAGACGTCCAGTAGACAGACCAGAATTAGTCAAGATTTCAAGAACAGCTTTACTGGTGTCTTAGTGTGGCAGCGAACCAGACGCGTCATGTGACCTGCCGAGCTGTCTGTGTGAACAGAGTTAAGGTAACTAGGCATGATATGATTAATCAATAAGCATTGAACTCGATGTTATGAAGCATTCATACTAAGACTGCAAAATCACTAAAATGCTTATGCTCCGAAACAGATTAAAAGCTGTTTTTTCAATCAGAACAAGCAAACCAGGGTGTTGACCAGAATACTATAGTGCAGATCAACTTCAACAAAGAGGCGCCCACAGTGGTCCAGTGGTATTTAACACTCCTTTTTTAAGAAAGTCAAACTTCCACACAGAGAGTAACACACAATTTCAGGAATCTCACCTCGGTCAGCAGCAGGAGTTCAGGAGAGTTGCCGTTAGAAGTTGGGGTGGTGCTTAGGTAAGTGGGCCGTGTGTAGACAAAAACAGGTCTGGCTGACCCGTTCCCAACAGACGCCAACCTCATGCCTTCGTTAACCCGGTTCCGTACGAACTGCCGCCCGGACAGTTTGTCCTTCAGTGGTATTCCCATGTATATGGAAGGAAACAAAGCTGTACTCTCCGTCCACAGCCACTTCAGTTCGTCGTTCCTGGAGACCTCCACATCCGGACAGCGTCCCGTGTAGTTCTGGTTATTTTGGTAATTGTGGTTGTAACAGTCAGGAAAAAGGTAGAACCCCCAAAGCTGTTGGGGCCGTAAGCTCTTGGCCAATCGAAGAGTCTCCAACATGAACTTGCTCGCAGAGAGCTCAAACTCTTGCTGGGCCACTTTGGCCACCTGATCCGGAGACCAAGTTGGGTTTTTCTTAGTGACTAACTGTTTTGAACTCTCGCGGTAAATGTCTTTAGTCCCCCAGTTACGTTTCCAGAGGGGCCGCCACTCTTCCCAGTCGATCACAGCGAGACCTTTGGCTGTCGGGTCCTTGATATACTTATTGAGCCCCTCCGACATCCGTTCTAGGTGTTCAGTGAGACTGGCGTTCTGCGGTAGGCCACCGGAGATTGGAGTGCCGTCTGCCTCATAGTATGGGTACTTTCCCAAACGGTTATGATAGAAAATGGTGAGATTTTGCTTGGTGAAGCCCTCATTTGGTGACGCCACTATTTGGAACTGATCCAACTGGAATTTGACATCATGTCGAGGTCTACAGTCTTCAGTAGGAGCGTTCCAGGCCAACAGCAAAGGCTTCCCAGAGTACAGTGGCCATCTAGTGTTTTTTAACTGCTCTGCTTTTAAATAGGGCCAAAAGAGCATCAAAAACAATAGTTGTAGACAGGAGACCCATTCAGGTCGGGTCGTCCCAAAGAGACGTGTGATGTTCCTCATTTCAGACCTAAAAACACACAAAATAACACTTTAATTTATAAAATACTACATACATCCTAAAGTATGTTCAAATATTGTTACATTATACATGCATTTACACACGTAACTAAGTATTTTAACAGAATTTTGCTAACTTTAATCACAACACAATTGACTACATTTATAATACGTATTTTATAACAACAGGTGTTGCCTGGAAATCAAACCCATAATATTGGCTTTGTATTTTCCATGCTCTGCCAGCTGAGCTACAGTAGCAAAGTTTTACAGAAAGATTAGCAGGAACTTTCAAAGGATGGAAAATATGATTTTCTATACAACAACAACAAAAGCTAAATAATCACATCCATTAAACTAGCCATCTTTAATTCATTGTTGCATTATACTTATAGAAATAAACTAGATAATTTACATTCACCACACTTTTATCAAATACTTCTAAAATATACATTTTACATTGAATGCGTTCCCTCGGAATTGAACCCATGAAATCGGCATTATTAATAAATGTTCCGCCGCTCGAACTAGCTAAATTAAAGAACAATCATATTATTTTAGACATTATACGGAACATTCAAACTTTGTTTCATTCTTACAGTTGTACGTTACAAATCCGCTTCTTCTTTTATTTCTAGGAACTGTTACAGAAACTAGCTGTGATCTATTTGAGAGGAAACACTGACCTGTATATATCGGGCTGAACCCGTTAAACACACCGGTCCGATCACTCAAACTACCACGCAGCGTCCATGCATCTATCCAGCGGATGCAAACAACTCATAACTATAAACTTCCAAACGCTATTTCGTAACAAACCAGTCTATTATCATTGTTTCAACGGATTTAAACGCCCAGTACGCGTTCAGAGAGTAGCTATCGCTCGTGCTCAGCTGGCTCATCTGGATCAGTGATTGAATGTGTGTGCAGATTTCGGCCCTCAGCTGATGCATGTAGTTGTAGGTAGAGGGTGCGAGTTGTTATAAATGACGCAAATCACTATTCTTTGATGTAAAGTTTTGCGATCACTCAATACGATACGACATATTATTATAGATTTTTTAATATAAAAGGTGCCGAGGTCGTTGATTTGACTGTACAACCAGAGTTCTCGACAATGTGCCCTCTGGGCCCCCCCTACATGGCGAGTTGGTTTCGTCCGTATTTCTCCGCTGGGGATGAAGAAGCTTCTACTGAATCGACTCACTCAGCCGAGCTGCCTGAGATTGAGCAAAATAGTTTCTGGATTGAGAGACCCACAGGAGTCGAGAGACATCACACACAGATCACATTTCACTTCGAAAACATTGCGAAGAATGAGATTTTCTCTTTTCAGCCTTTTCCTTCCTTTGTTTTATTAATTATTGGCACAACAATGAAAATACCGGCTAGCAAAAAGACCTGAGGTAATATTTCGTTGTTGTTTATTAACACGCTAACTTTACCAAGTTTGTAGCCTACCTGGTTTTAATTTTGACATTTGTATCATGTTAGTAGTACCATGTTTTGGCAATACCATGGTACTTTTTGAATTCAGTTACACTGATAAATTCACATGATTGGCGAAGCTTAAATACAGCTGAGTCAATTAGCCCTGTGAAAGAACTACATTAGAAAACATTCACTTATTAAACTTTAAAACTGTAAATAAGCCCCAAAAATGGCATTGCACAACACCGTAGTGTTGGTGTAACTGTCTGGCGTTAACCTTTATTAGGCAGGAAGTCAGCTGACTGCAGGGAAGAGCTGTTTCCTGTGGCATTGGGGACCATCCTGTGTGATGACTCACCTGAAACTGATGACGTACACACGAATGAACCAACTGAACGGAAGGATGCAACGACCTTAGGACCTCATAATATCCCAGTCCACTGCGCGCAAACACATTTCACTGCGGGTATAACCCGCTTGCTCTTTACGGATGCTAATGTTTGTAGAGATCTGGGGTCACAGGTGAGAACAAAAGCTTATTCAGGCTCAAACTACGAATCTCTATAGACGCCTATAGAACATAAAGGCCTCACAGAAAGACCTCGTTTCCATGTGTTACAGTGAAGATGGGCGTAATGACAAGTTGCGGTCACTTCTATAGGAGTCCTGAGGTCTCCATTAGCAGGAAAAGTGAAGGGGGCGGATAGAAGGAAAACCACTCACAGCTGGAGACCAAAGGGGTCACCTTTGATGTCTCCTTTGAAGGGCAGATGATTCACGAAAACATCACAATTGCTATTAGGACAGTTTCAGTACTTCATTGAGAGTTAAAAATATTCATGTACGCGCATTGGCGAGTACTTTGAGTGCATTTGTCCCTCAAATGACGAAAGACGTGTTTTTGTTTGCTTCTGACCACAGCAGGAGGCAGATATCCTGTGTCCCCGGGCGGAATAATCCTAAAACACATCTTGTACTAATAAAAGGACTGTAAGAGCCAACACAGGCCCTTACAGTCTCTTATGAACAGAGAGCAGATCTAACAGCTGTGAGTGATTTTCACTGTTAATGTCTAATTAAATGGGGTTATATAAAAAACTCGCCATCTGACTCTGACAGGTGTTTGTTCCTTAATGTTTAAATACTTTCTTTCGCATCTTGTCATGGCCAGTGGCCACTGCTGTTTTTGTTAACTAAAACTAAAAATATAAGTTAACAGAAAAAAAATCTAATATATAACATGTATTTTCGGTTCATTGCGGATGGAAAATTTCAAATTTTCATTTATTTTAAGTTGAAGTAAAATTACTAAAACAAGTAAAACTGAAAAAAGTTAAAATATTAAAATTATTAAATTATCGAAACAAATGAAATGAAAACTAAAAATAAAATCTGATTTAAAAAAAATTAAGAAACAATAAAGAAAGTATAGTAATGATGCTAAAAATAACACTGATCCTGGCTTAAAGGAACCATACACCTAAAAATGTACCTGCTCAATATTTTCTAGTGTACAATGAAACTGAATGGGGACTGGAAGTGTTGAGGTCTAAAAAAGTAATCCGTACAACATGTGATCTCTATTTCAAGTCTTCTGAAGCCATATGATAGCTTTAACATCATTGACATTAAACTCAGTGCAATATAATGAAGCGTAAATGGGATTTCACAACTATGATGACGTAAAGTCCCGGACACAAATTCATCAGAAGACTTTAAAAGACTTAATAAACAAATATCAAGTCATGAACCACTTTTATGCTATTTTTAAATTATTTCTTGGAGCTTTTCAGCTCAAGTCTCAATTCACTCAATAAGGCCATGAGCAGCCTGGACATTCAGCCAAACATCTCCTTTTGTGTTCCATGGAATGACAAGGTGAGTAAATGATGACCTAATTTGTATCTTTGTACCATGTCCATTTTTGACCATATCCATCTTACTATTATTTTTTAAATGTAGTTTACTCCAAAACAATTACTTGCATTATTATTTAAAAAAATTTCTTCAGAAAAGTTGTTTAAATAAACACTTTCTAAGTCATTTGCTCCTACTCACCGTACTTAAAG